>NC_092867.1:51721945-51835406 GCF_032062135.1 Pyxicephalus adspersus
CTTTTTTCCGGAAAAGGCGCAGTACGAACTGTGGGCGAGGCGAGGAATGAAGCAGTGACCATACAGCAGATAAAAAGACTTCTCACGCCCAGTTCGGGCCGCCCACTGTACGCGACGAGGGGACTTTTTTTTTTCTTGCCCTTCTTTTTTCCGGAAAAGGCGCAGTGCGAACTCACAATTTGCTTGCACCCTCATTGAACCGGCCGCCACTGCCACCCCACCCCAGCCCTCGTTTATAACGCGCACCCAAACTTTTATTTCTTTTTTTGGTAGAAAATTTTGCGCGTTATACTCGAATAAATACGGTATATGTATTTATATACATTTAAATGTATTTTGACATACACACACAAGTGAAATCACTAAATGTTCTTTAATACATAGTTGCATAGTAGGTTAGGTGGAAAAAATACATAAGTCCATCAAGTTTAACCACTAGGGAAATAAACATATCCCAGGTATAAATCCCTATAAGACATAGTTGGTCCAGAGGAAGGCAAAAAAAAAAACCCTGGTACAATTTGCTTCAACGGGGGAAAAAAACTCCTTCCTGATTCCATGAGGCAATCGGGTGTTCCCTGGATCAACAGTCACTGTTATTTTTACTTTAAAGCCTTAATATCCAGTTATATTCTGTGCTTCTAGAAAAACATCTAGCTTTTTCTTAAAGCAATCTATAGTAGTTGCTGAAACTACTTCCTGAGGGAGCTGATTCCACATTTTCACAGGCCATACAGTGAAGAATCTCTTCCTTATCCTGAGCTTAAACTTCGTTTCCTCCAGACGCAAAGAGTGGCCTCTTGTTCTTTTTAATGATCTCAAAGTGAATAATGGGGAAGAGAGTTCTGGATATGGACCGTTTATATATTTATACAGGGTGATCATATCCCCCCTTATACGTCTCTTCTCAAGGGAGAATAGATTCAGTTCAGTTAATCTCTCCTCATAGCTGAGCTCCTCCATTCCTTTTATTAATTTAGTTGCCCTCCTCCGCACTCTCTCCAATTCAACAATGTCCTTTTTGTGAACTGGTGCTCTAAACTGGACTGCATATACCAGATGTGGTCTGACCAATACTTTGTACAGGGGCAGGATAATGTCTCCATCTCTGCAGTCTATTCCTCTTTTAATACAAGAAAGTAATTTGCTGGCTTTGGATATTGCAGCTTGGCATTGCATGCTGTTATTAGGTCTATGATCTACCAGAACCCCCCGGATCCTTTTCTATTTCTGACTCCACAAAATGTATTCCCCCTAGACAATATGCATGCATGTTTTTAGCTCCCAAGTGCATATTTTACATTTATCTATATTAAATGTCATTTGCCACGTGGCTGCCCAATCAAACAATACATCCAGGTCTGCTTGTAGATTATAGACATCCTGTATGGACTTAATTCCATTACATAGTTTGGTGTCATCTGCAAACACAGAAATGGTACTTTTAATCCCAAACTCTATATCATTTATACAGATTGCCTTTTCTAAACCTATTGACTCTAACTTGCATATTAACCATCTATGGGGTTACAGTGTCAAATGCTTTAGCAAAGTCCAAGTACACTATCAACTGCTATTCCACTGTCTACCTGTTTACTTACTTCCTCATAAAAAGAGAGTAAATTTGTTTGACAACTTCTGTCTTTCTTGAAGCCATGCTGACCATCACTTATATTATTATTTTCTAGCAGAAACTCATCTATGTGGTTCCTTATCAAACTCTCTAAGACCTTTCCAACTATGGACGTTAAACTTAGTGGTCTGTAGTTACCTGGTAATGACTTTGCTCCCTTTAAGAAGATAGGAACCACATTGGCCTTATGCCAATCCATCGGTACCTTCCCAGTGACTAAAGAGTCTCTAAAAATTAGAAATAATGGCTTTGAAATAACATAGCTCAGCTCATTCAGGAGAAGTGGATGCAATCCACCAGTTCCTGGTGCTTTGTCAACCTTAATTTTTCCCAGCTGTTTCTCTATCATATCAATTCTGAGCCATTGTGACTCATTTAAGGTAGTGACATTGCTATTATGAATTTGGACTTGGGCTCTGCTATTTTCCTTTGTGTACACAGAGCTAAAAAAAAAGTGTTTAGTAAATCTGCCTTGTCTTTATTCCCAGTTACCAACCCAGCGACATCCTTTAACCTCCCTAGCGGTACATTTCTTTCCTGTTTTATTTGTCTAAAAGCGATACATTGTTTTTCATGAAAATTTATTTTACAGTATAATATAATAGTATGAGTATAATAAAGTATGAAACACAAAATCATGTAAAAATATGAAATTAAATAAATTAAAAAAAATATATATATATATTTTTAATTTTTTTAAATGTTAAAAAGAGAATAAATAATATAGTCATACTATTATATATACTGTAAAATAAATGTTTACATTTATATCCAATGTATTGAATTCAATACACTTATTTTGTATTGAATGCAAAAGAAATGGATTTTGAATTTCCTGCCACACCCCGTCGGCAACGTACACACGCACCGACGTCACTGGGAACTCCCCGGTGACTCATCGTGTGCAGAAGACGCCGGAGGAAGAAGGAAGAAGACAGGAATCGCGGCAATGGATGAAGCGGGTTTCCTGCGGATCAGGTAAGTGCTGTATTTACTTACCTTCCCATAGGTTTACCTACCCCGAGTGTGACTCGGGGTTACCACTTTTAGCAACTTTTTTCTACCCCCATTCACACTTGGGGTTACTGCTTGGGAGGCTAAAGGGTCTACATGCTCAGATCTGATCTTTTTGGTATTATAAATATTTGAAAAATTTTGGGGGCTTTGCCTTACTTTCCTTTGCAATCTGTCTTTCATTTTGAAGTTTTGCACATTTTATCTCCTTTTTACATATTTTATTATATTCTTTAAAGGTTTCAAATGATGAAGGTGATCGTTCATTTTTATATTTTTGGAATGGACTTTACCTGTTCTTTATGGCTTTTTTAACATCAGCTGTGAGCCACTAGTGTTTGTGTTCGAATTCATTTTGTCCTTGTATTCGACCCGAATATGGCTGTTCGAATTTGGATAGACCCGACCCGAGAAACACGGGATTGGACAGTAAAAACTCTGGGAAAAAAATTGTAAAAACTGTGTTTAAAAACAAAATAAAAATGAATTTTATACTAATTAATTGATTGTGTTTTTTTAAATAACTTTTTTTTTTTACAGGTTTTCCCACAATGACAATATGATTCCCGCGGCTGTGCAGCCGTGGTAATCCTCCTGTCATTGCGGGATCTCCGGGCACTATAGGCGATGAATGGGGACTCCCCGTTCATCTATAGTGCCCGGAGATGGTAGTGGAACTGCAGATTACCATTGTGGTAATCTCCATTGTGACGTCACGTGGGAAACTGAACTGCAGACTACCTCTGCAGTTCTGCTACAATGTCCGGGCACTACAGGTGATGAATGGGGACTTGTACCCATTCATCACCTGTAGTGCCCTGTATTCTTAGATAGAAAAACTCTATCTAAGAATACATAGTACAGCACTGAAACAGCAATCGCTGTTGCCCTGCTGTGCTTCTACCCTGTTTCCCCGATGATAAGACACTGTCTTATTTTTTTTTGAAGGCCAAAATATGCTCTAGGGCTTTTTTTCAGGGGGATGCCTTATTTACCCATGAAGAAGACTACAGTACACAGTTATTGTTCATGTGCCATTCATGTCCACTTCTGATCAATGGGGCTTATTTTTCATTTTTACCTAAAAAGGGGGGGCTGTCTTATTTGATGGCCCTGCCTTATCATCGGGGAAACACGGTACTATGTATTCTTGGATAGAGTTTCTCTATCTATGAATATAATAGACCAAAGGTGATGAATGGGGACAAGTCCCCATTTATCACTTGTAGTGCCCCGACATTGTAGTAGAACTGCAAAGGTAATCTTCAGTTCAGTTTCCTACGTGACGTCACAGTGGGAAACTGAACTGCAGAGGTCTGCAGTTCCACTACAATGTCCAGGCACTTCAGGTGATGAATAGAGACTTGTACCTATTCATCACCTGTAGTGCCCTGTATTCTTAGATGGAGAAACTCTAGCTAAGAATACATAGTACAGTGCTGCAACAGCAATCGCTGTTGCCGTGCTATGCTTCTACTATGTATTCTTGGATAGAGAGTCTCTACCCCCATTCATCACTTGTAGTGCCCACAGATCGTAGTGGAACTGCAGAGGCAATCTGCAGTTCAGTTTCCCACGTGACGTCACATGGAAAACTGAACTGCAGACTACCTCTGCAGTTCCAGTAAAATGTTCAGGCACTACAAGTGATGAATGGGGACTTGTCCCCATTCATCACCTGTTGTGCCCTGTATTTTTAGATAGAGAAACTCTATCTAAGAATGCATAGTACAGCGCTGCAACAGCAATCGCTGTTGCCGTGTTGTGCTTCTACTAGTATTCTTGGATAGAGTTTCTCTATCTAAAAATACAGGGCACTATAGGTTATGAATGGGGACAAGTTCATCACTTGTAGTGCCCAGAGATCGTAGTGGAACTGTAGAGGTAATCTACAGTTCAATTCCACTGTGAGGTCATGTGGGAAACTGAACTGCAGGCCTCTGCAGTTCCAGTACAACGTCCGGGCACTACAAGTGATGAATGGGGACTTGTCCCCATTCATCGCCTGTGGTCCCCTGTATTCATAGATACAGAAACTCTATCCAAGAATACATAGTAGAAGCATAGCACGGCAAAAGCAATTGCTGTTGCAGCGCTGTACTATGTGTTTCTGGATGGAGAAACTCTCTCCAGCAACACAAACAACTAGTAAAGGGCTGCAATCTGATTGCTCTTGCAGCCCTTAAAAGACCCTTAAAAAAACGGAATTCTCGCACCATTGACTTCAATGGTGTTCGAATTCGGCATTTGATCACCCAGAGAATTTCTCACTCTTCGATCGAATAGTTGTCGAATCGAATAGTGAGCTATTCGACCAACACTATGAGCCACATAGGTTTTAATTTTAGCCTCTTAAACTTATTACCCATTGGAAAATATTTTTCAGTTTGCTTTTGTAGAACAGAATTGAAACATTCCTATTTTGTTCTGTGTTCTTTGAGGACAATATTGTCTCCCAGTCCAAGTCACAGAGAGCCGTCCTTAATAATGGAAAATTTGTGCTCTTAAAATTAAATGTTTTTATCTTTCCTGTTTTTGCTTCCTGTTCCAGCTTACATTAAATGAAATCATATTATGGTCACTGCTACCCAGATTCTCTTTTATTTGCACGTTTGTCATAAGCTCTGCATTGTTAGAAAGAACTAGGTCCAGGAGAGTATAATTTGTAGTTGTGGCTTCTATAAACTGTACCATAAATTTATCTTGTATTAAATTCACAAATTTCCCCCATTTTGCTGTTCCTGTAATACTATCATTCCAGTCAATGTAAGGGTAGTTGAAATCTCCCATGATTAAAACACTTCCACTTTTTGCTGCTTTTTCTATCTGTGCTAGTAGTTGATTTTCTATTTCTTACTTAGCACTGGGGGCCTATAGCAGACTCCAATAATTAATTGTGTGTTATTCAACCCCACATTCAACTCCACCCATAATGCCTCAAACATCGATTGTTCCCTCCACAATTTCTTCTTTCACCTTCACTTTTAGATCACTTCTCACATACAGACAGACACCACCACCCTTTCGGTTGACTCTGTCTTTACGAAAGAGAGTATACCCAGGAATATTGACAGCCCAGACATGCGAAGAACAAAGCCAGGATTCAGCAATACCAATTAAGTCAAAATCTTTCTCACTCATTAGGGCTTCCAACTCCCCTATCTTGTTTGCTAGACTTCTAGCATTGGTGAACATGCTCTTTAAACCATTGCTGCTTTTACCATCATTGTTTTCCAAATCCTTTAGTTTTTTATTACAATTAGTACTGCACAATCCAATGTTTGCTTGTAAAATGGGAAGCTTCTTACATTTATCTATAACCCTCTCCCCAACTATCCCCAATCCACCCTCCACTAATGTCTGACCTCTGACTACCCTGAAAAACCTTTCTGCCACCTTATTTAACTGTCCCACCCCCCTCTGTCCTAGTTTAAATATCCCTCCGCCATTCCCCTAAGTCTTTCCCTCAGCACAGTAGACCCCCTTTCATTTAGGTGCAAACCATCTCTGGCATACAGGTTGAACCCCAATGAAAGCCCAGTGCTCTATGAACTCTTCCCTTCTAAACCAGGACTTAAGCCATGCATTTAGCTGTCCTTTTCTTCAGCTTGAAACCTAGTTTTCTAAACTAATTTTTTAGGATCCTTTTATCTATTTTGTCATTGGTTCCAACATGGTCCAAGACAGCTGGGTCCTGTCAAGCCCCTCCCAGTAGTTTTTCCACTCGGTCCACCACATGCTGAACCCTGGCACCAGGGAGACAGCAAACCATTCGGTTGAAGGGATCTGGGCGACAAACTATTCTATCCGTCCTCCTGATCATAGAATCCCCTATGACAACCAATTGTCTTTTCCTTCCTGTGTTTCTCTCCCCACCACTACTGGATGTGCTGCTCTCCCGGCTGTTGGGGGTAGCAGTAACATTTAGAGTTGCCACCACTGGGTCTCCACCTGCACATCTTCACATAACTTTGCAAACATGTTGGAGTGCTCAAACACAGGGCTGGCCTTCCTTTTCTTGGTGCCCCTGCCACTCCCTCTAGTTACATTAACCCAACTTCCTACATATTCATCGTGACTAACCTCTCTACCCTCCAGATCTAAGCCATTAACTGCCAGTGATTTCAGTGTTGCAATGTGCTTCTCCAGCTCTCCAATGGGAGATACTAGAAAGGCGACTTGCTCACATCTGTCACAGCAGTATTCACCTAGGAGCTGTTGCTCCATTTGTGCATACATGTGGCAGACTGTGCACTGAACCAAACCTTCCACCTTGCTACCACTCATTTTCCCAGTTACAATTTTTGTTTACAAGGAGTTATAAAAATTACTTACAGTTTGCGGTTACTATAAGGATTTAACTCCTTTTGTTTTCAAAATCCTTTATTTTTCCACCTCCACTTGATCAAAGAGCCACTTGTGTCACAAGCCAAACAGTGAGCAAGCTCAAGATGAGTGCCCCGGACTGTGAAGCCTTGACCACCCCCCCTTAGAGGTCAGCAAGGAAAAAAAGCTGTTTAAAAACAAAACCGACAGTCATGTATTATAACGTTTGCCTATAATCCTTTACTAAAATATTTGATTTCTCTAAAGCCAAACTAGAATGAAATTTTAATCAGGTCACAAATGTTTGTTTACATTTTTTTTACACATACTATTGTGTGATGACATATTAGAAAGTGCTTCTTAGTATATATCCAGCTTGATAGAAATTAGTTTGCAGTGTTGCAACCAAAAGAAAAAGTATCAAAGCAACAAATGTAACTATAAATTAGGTAAGTTTGTGAATGAGTAGAATGTAACATAAAAAAGTAGCACTTACACAAAAAAACATCAAGCGCTAAAGATTTAAACTGATCTGTAATCGACTGGAGATGCGCACAGTCGAGATCTTTGCTCATTTTTGCAGGAATCCGGCAGGCGAGTTCACTGGATCTCGGCTCCGACTCGCAGTAATAGAACTTGACGACGGTGTGTTTGTACATGCATTTTGTTGATAAATCAGGCATAATAAGTTATCAGACTGGGGAGGACAGGGAATAGTGCCAGCAAAGAGAGTGCAGGGTGAATAATAAATTTTAACAGAAAATTTGCGAACCATATGCATACAATAAACATGTAAAAAATGTGGCAAACTGAAATCCATGAAAGCCAGTCCTGTAATAACGATTGTAGTGAGGCTTTTAGACTTGGTGAGCTCCAGGAGTAGGTTATGTTGATTCAGTCAAGAAGATGGTTTGATGAAATAACAGTTCAGAATGGCAGCAGCAGAAGATGTGTTGGAGTCCAGGTGGATGAATCAAACCAGAGGTAAGAGATAGGAATTGTCGAGTATAATTTTATGTCATCTGTTCTAATTCCTGTGTCGATTCCCTGGATTTCAGACCTTTATGTTTGTGTCAAAGATGTACAGATGATAGAACAATTATTTACAAGGCTTTATAACTGCTTAGACAAATATGAAGCAATATAGGTCCCATGGGACCAGCATCTCCTAGCAGGGCTCCAGGGTGGACTGGGGGCTTTGCAACATATGCCTGCAGGAGTGTGAACATAATGCTGGGTAGGGATTACTTGGGAAGGAAAAGATCCCGATGCTCTTAGCCTTCCTCCTTCACCCCTTTTTATTTGTCTTATCTCTTTATCCCACTTTCTCATCTTGACCATATATCTCGTTGGCTATTATCAAAATATACTTCTGTAATGCTACAAAGGGAAGTATTTGGAACATTTGTGTAACAGGTGCATGAGCTAGCCACTATGACTGTGCACAATTGGCCATTGTATTATTTTTTACATTAATATTTTTCTTTGCTTGCCATATATAAAAAACTTTCTAAATAAAAAATGTAAATTTAAAAAAACACATTATTTAACCTCCTTAGCGGTACATTTCTGTCTGGATATATATGTCTAAAAGCAGTACATTGTTTTTCATGGAAGTTTATTCTACAGTATAATATAATAGTATGAGTATAATAAAGTTTGAAGCACAAAATCATGTAATAATAATAAACTAAATACAATTGAAAAAATATATATTTATTTTTTTTTAAATAAAAAATAAATAAATAAATATTATACTCATAACAGTTATTTTGTATTGAATGCAATACAAATGGATTTTGAATTTCCCGCCCCACCGGTACCGTACACACGATGGTGACTCATCGTGTGCAGAAGATGCTGGAGGAAGAAGGAAGAAGACAGGGATCGTGGTGATGGATGAGGTGGGATGCCGGCAGGTCAGGTAAGCGCTGTATTTTGTTACCTTCCCATAGGTTTACCTACCCCAAGTGTGACTCCGGGTTACCGCTTCCTGCAACTTTTTTCTACCCCGAGTGATACTCGGGGTTACTGCTAGGAAGATTAATGACTTTTCTAGAGCTGCCCCAACTCACTGGAATGGTCTTCCTCATCCAAATTAGATTGCTCCTACTTTCTGCTCATTTGAAAGAGCACTTAAAACCCATCTTTTTAAACTTGCCTACCCGTTTTCTTCTGTCTCCTAAACCCTCACTACTCCCCATCACTCCAAATCTCTCCTCCTATTATGTGATACTTCCCCCACCTCCTAGATTTTAAGTTCTACGGGGCAGGGTCCTCCTCCTGTGTCACTGTCCGTTACTGTCTGTCATTTACAACCACTATTTAATGTACAGCGCTGCGTAATATGTTGGCTCTATATAAATCATGTTTATTTTTAATAACAATAATGCATTAAAAAAACATATGTCCATTAAATATTGTTCAGCTTAATGTATTCTATAGTGTATTTTTGACCAATAAAAGCCTAGCACTATGTTAAAAGCTTTTAAAAGAAGGTAAATAAACACTGTTTCTTTTCTGTTGACAATCTCAGATATTGTGAAATACCTGTATAAATTAGTGGTAGTGAATTATCATTCTATAAAAAGTGCACTATCCTTGAAAACGTTACTTCCAATCCTATGGGCCTTTGCAGACTTGTGATGCAGTAGTTAAAATGTTCCTTAGGAGGACTGTAGGATTTCACAATCTACTGTGTTAGTACACATATTCTGTTGATCTTATGTCTACTAGTCATGTGAATTTCACAGATACTATGTGACTTGAATTAAATATCATCAGTTTTAGTGCTTTGTAAACATGTTAGGAAATTACAGAGACATATTCGGCCTGATTTAATAAAGCTCTCCAAAACTGGTGAACATAGACTATCGCGGCAGAACCTAAGTAATTCAGCAAACCTGGAATGTATGTGGTCCAGGACTGAAAAAATTGCCAACTAATACCAAATGATTTTCATCAAATCCATCCCAGGTTTGCTGAATTATCCAGGTTCTCCCACAATAATCTATTTTTACCAGCCCTGAAGAGCTTTATTAAATCGTGTCTATTAACAAAGATTTGCCTATTTTGCTTTGTGCTGAAGTCTACCACTATCTAACAATCCTGATTAAATTTGTTTTTAAGACATTCTTCAGCTAATACTAATAAATTACATTAGGGAATGCAGTTTTTGTTAAGTTAGATCTTGCAGTAGTTTTTTTTTACAAATTTTTGGGTGGTGAATCAAGAAATGACCAGTTTTTTGCTATCACACATTTTTACAATACAGGGTACCCTCCATTTTTGTCAAAGACATACAAATTTTACATACAATAAAAAAATAATGAAATAATAACTTGAATGTACTATTTATTTAAATTGCTTTTGTTCATGCAAAGGATTTATTGTTACTCTATGGCATTTTTTTTTACAGTAAAACATTTGAAAATTAAACCGGTAACAGCTGACAGCTCCGCTCCCCTGATTGCTCTTGCAGCCCTGTAGTATGCATTCTTGGATAGAGATATCCTATCCAAGAACACAGGAGTCCCGCCGCTGGATTCATTAATGCAGCTGTGGGAATCCTCATGTGCACGACCCCCGGGCACTAGAGGTTAAATGGGGGCTTCATTTCTGTCTGGATTTATATGTCTAAAAGCGGTTCATTGTTTCTCACAACAATGTATTTTAGAGTATAATAATATTATGAGTATAAAAAAAGTTGGAAACACAAAACCATGTCAAAATAATAAATAAATTTAAAAAATATTATAATAATTTTGTTCAATTTTTAAAAATGTTTTTTTTTTAATAAATAATATACTCATACTATTACATTATACTGTAAATAAATGTTGATGCAAGACAATGTACTGCTTGCTTTTACACACATAAATTCACTGTATTGCATTCAATACAGTTATTTTGTATTGCATCATCTTTCTTGTTATATCACTTAAATGATCTCCTGGCTCTCGGCGAACCATAGGTATAACAAATTGCATCTTATCACGTGTTCCCTTCTCCACATCCGTAAACCCTCGACACACTGTTTGCACACCTTATGAGGGGCCCAAGACTTATCTTGATCACCAAATTTAACTTTGAAATATGCCAAATAGGCTTGCTCTACAAATGTGCTGATGTTTGCCTTTAGACTGGGAATGGTGAAACTGCAGGAGATATAACAAAATTAGGCACTTATGAAGAGAAACAGCAGAGCCAGACATTATCTGAAAGAAAGGAAATTCATGTGTAAGTAGAAAAATATATTTTACTTATTCACTTTGTAGAGCAGTGCACAACTGTCACGGGGTGTGGAGGTGAGAGGAACACCTGAATGAAAATAGAGGGATGAAGACAAGGAACTAGGCCTCAAAGCCTAGGGAGAGGGAAACGGTCACCACCTACGAAAACCCTAAACCTAGCCCTGACTCCTGTCAGTATGAATAGACCCTGAAGGTGGGAATACTCATACACCGGATCCTAGGCCCTAGTAGCCCTGAATTGCCCTAGGAGTAGTGGCAGGGTTTGAGACTACTGGTTCCTTCCCAGATGAATGAACCAGTAGTGGCAGGGTTTGAGACTACTGGTTCCTTCCCAGATGAATGAACCAGTAGTGGCAGGGTTTGAGAGTACTGGTTCCTTCCCAGATGAACCAGTGTCTCCCTGAGGCCCAGTAACCACGAGAACAACAAAATACCAAGAGCAGTAGAACTTATCTTCAATAGAAAATGGATGAGCAGGAACTCTGGGGAGGACAACACACCAGCTCTTCCACATCCAAGCAGAGAGTATAAACTGCATAGCATGAAGTGTGGGGCTAGACTAAATAGAGGTGGAGTAATGACCACCAGCTGCAGCTGAGACAAGAGGTGTGGTCATTACAAACAACAACACTGAAACGAGTAAAAACAAAGAGACTGTCAGATAACCCACGTGTAGCCAGTCTCTCAGATCTTCTAAACTCAGTCACGGGTGGGACCGTGAGAACAACCTCTGACCACACTGTCTTGCGTGTAAATGAATAGCCTATACAAATCAATGCTAAAGTAATCCCATTACCATAAGTGGTGGAGAAAAAACCTGACGTGATAGAAGAAAACTAACTGCACTTTCAGAATCAGCATACCTATTTTAGTTTAAATAAGCTTAAAAATTGAAGTCCACAAAAAATATGTTCAAATTGTTTACCAGTGTTATGTATGTCAATGGTGATGTAAAAAAAAAAAAACAAATACATTTAACACTGGTGAAATTTTTGTTTCTAAAATGTAACCACAAGAAATATATTAATGAAGTGGGATACTGTGAAGAACGCCCTCTCAGCCCACATCCTGCACATAGATTTTCCAGCACGCTCAGCAACAGTCTATGCATTAGCAGGCTGAGATGGGTCATCATGGAGACAAGGTTAACCACTCTGTTACCCCCTGTCAAACACATCACCACAAGAAGACTGCCACAACCTGCTTAGACGGAAGCATGCACCGTTACCCTTGACAACCGCAGTTATGACTCTTTTTCTCTAATACTGTCACCCACTGCCACTCCAGCCAGATCTGGATGTCTCAGAAATCACAATGTTTATAGTAGCGTTATCGGGTTAGCAAGTTACACTATTTCTACTTAGAGCATTCAAAGATTCAGGTTACACTTTTTATGGTGTTTAATAAGTAAAAACAGTGCATAAACAAATATTGGAAAATAAAGACTAATCAAAGAACAATAACAGAACAATAGCAGAACAATAACAACAGCATAAAATTATTATTATTATTTATATTATTATTAATAAACAGGATTTATATAGCGCCAACATATTACGCAGCTCTGTACATTAAATAGGCGTAGCAAATGACAGACAGTTACAGAAGTGACACATGACAGCGGATAAAGAATTTTGCTTGGTGACAGTGAGCTCAGTGTTAAAATGTTGTAGTCTGGCTTTGTAGTCCATGAAGTCAGCGGTGAGGCCAGATTTCTTCCATTGGCACTCAGCTGCACGAACAATCTTTTGTAAGTGTTTGGTGTGATTGTTGTGCCAAGGATGGGGGTTGACAGGGCAGGGGTAGCAGAAGGTGGCAGGGGGAACCTTATCTAGAGCCAAGGAAAGAGAGTGGTTGAACTGGGTGTCAGCTTTATCTGGGGAGGTGATTTTGGAGAGAGTGGGGGTGAGGGATGCAAGGCAGTTTGAGAATAGGTTGTGGTCAAGGTTATGGATATCTCTCTGCCATTGGCCAGGTCTGGGATGTGGCGAAGGGGAAAAGAGTTAGATAGGTTGAAGGTGATTAGGTTGTTGTCAGAAAGGGGAAATGGTGAGTTGTCAAGGTGGGTGAGGTTGCAGAGTTTGGAAAATACTGTACCAGATTTAAAGTGTGTCCAGATGTTCTGTGTGAGTCCAACAGGAGGTAATTGAGAGCAAAGAGAGTGCAGGGTGAGCAATACATAGTAACAGTTAATTGTGTCATAGGAGTACATAATGCAGTGCAAGAGACTGCCCATGTGAAATACAGGTTTTTAAACACAGTTTTTTTTAGACCAAACTAGGCATTTTTGGGACTTATAGTTCACCAGCACTGGTTAAATATGGTTCCCAGGCTTTCCTGAGGCCTAGGAGACTAGTTATTGGTCTTAAAATGCTTACCATTACGATTCAATTACAAATCAGCCAACTACTACTTTATACAGAATGGTATAGTGTAAATATAAAAATGATTAATAAATGGGTTTTAGAATAAAGCTCAGAGTTCAATCAGAGGCCACGCTACTAGCATTACCTGAGTTTTATGACACCTGGACACAAAAAACTCCAACTTTTACAATGGGTGTTGTAAGGCTATGTACACACGTGCAATAATTGTCGTTGGAAATGATCTTTCATGATCCTTTCCAATGACTAAGGACTGCACGATGCATGAATGAGTGCTGTACATATAGCACTGCTCTGTTCTATGGAGAGGGGAGGGGGAGAATGATGGAGTGGCACCCTGCTGCGCTCTCTCCCCCTTCACTTCCATTAAGACCGTTTGTCATCCATCGTCTGTGGATCCACCAGGGCATTTGGGGGATGAATGACAAGCGCTGTACACACGCCAGATTCTCGTCCAATATAGGCCCTGAGCCGATTATCGGACGAGAACCATTGCACGTGTTTACGTAGCCTAAACTAGAGGTTCTGGAAGGATGCTGGTTGTCACATACAGATATATCTGATAAGGGGAAATTTATGACCCTGGTCTGTTTTATTTTCAAACAAAGACCCAAGACATTTACATTTATTGGGAGATCAGAAATAAATGTTATCCCAGATCTCACAGATACCTCATCTCTCTGAAAATGGCCTGATCGTGTGTATATGGTTCTATTAGATACCAACTGTCCATCTATTGATTCGTGTGGTTAGAAAAAGTATTTACATAGCTAGTACTCTCCCTTTGCATAGCAGAAGCACTTATAGTTTACCACTCCTGTTCTTGTATATTATCTCTGAATCTCTTCTTCCCCATTAACCACCTGAGCGTTACACTGAGGTCTAGATTTCTGTACCAAAAGTGATCCACTGTTTTTCATGAAAATTTTTTTTAAATGGTAGACCTGTAACTTACAGAAATATGTACGAACAAGGGTTCTAGTAGATATTATGAATGTAAAAAATGTTTGAAACACACAATCATGTAAAAAAAAAATACTTTTAATAAAATTAAAGGAAATTAGGTGAAGATCAGCAAAGGTAAGATAAGACACAGTGTTACACACTAGCCATCCAGGGAATACCTGGCAATTTTTAAAACTTTGATTCTGTATTTATTGGGGGTTTGTTTGAAATTATGTTATTGAATTTGCAAGTTATTTACTTTTATTTTATTTTTTTTTATTTTTTGTATTGGATTGGATACGCAAGTTTGTATCCAATCAAATACAAAATATAAATTTGAATTTCCAAGTTATTTACTTTTATTTTATTTTTTTTTTATTTTTTGTATTGGATTGGATACGCAAGTTTGTATCCAATCAAATACAAAATATAAATTTGAATTTCCAAGTTATTTACTTTTATTTTATTTTTATTTTATTTTTTGTATTGGATTGGATACAGGAGTTTGTATTCAATCCAATACAAAATGACAGTTTGAATTTACCAATTATATACCTTGTAATTATTTGAATCATTTTGTATTGGATTCAATACAGGAGTTTGTATTGAATCCAATACAAAATGAATGAATGAGTTTCTATTTGAATTTCCCGCACATGCGCCGACGTCATCACGCACGCACAAGAAGCCGGCCGGCTGTTTTTTTCTTCCGCCGGATGGCTTCTTGTTTCAGAGATCACCCGGCGCTGGAACGAGAACGACGCTGGATGATCAGCGGGAGCAGGTAAGAAACCGGCCGGCATCTTGTGTTCCGCCAGCCGGCCAGCGGAGCACAAGATGCTGGCCGGCTTCTTACCTGGTCCCGCTGGTATACGAGAAGGCACCCGACGCTGGAAATGGAGACCGACGGACGACGATTGACGGAGGACGACACTGGAACACGAACCCGACGCTGGATGAGAACAGGGGGACCGAGATTTTCCCTACATTAAAATCCCCACTTACCTGGGTAAGTGGGGATTTTAATGTACGGAAAATCTAGGGCTTAACGAAAAGAGCAACTTTTTTGAGCCCGTACGAAGGTCGGGCTTAACGGTAAGGAGGTTAATATCATTTATGGTATGTTTACAGACAGTTGTGTCCAGTCTTGGTCAGCTTATATGTTAAGCTCAATAGACACCCATATAAAGACTGTGCATAGTTGAAGCACAGCTAACGTTCAGGCAAACAGCTAAAAATACACTTGAAATGAGTATGTGAACTGTTTTACCCACAAAACAATTGGTATTTCTGTCTATTTGGTCCTAAGATTCACACAATCCTACCAGACTGCACAGTCAGCAAAGTGTTTTTTTTTTCCATTTATGCAATACAGATCAGCTTGTGACTGCAGCATATGAGATAATCCCTTTGATATTTTCTTCTGTCAGAAACTTCTTTTAAAGTAAATGTGAATACAGGGCAGGTTTCTAGTGTTGTCTCTTAGTGGTCACATGTTGAGACCTGCTGCAGATTAATTTAAATATCACACAGACACTGATTGCAGTATATACCTAGTCTACTAACCAATATACTTTTAACATATGTATAAGAAAAAGTAAAGTTTTTACTGTTGTTTTCCTATTCCTAAATTCTTATTTCCGAATCATGGAATAAAGCTGTCAGTTTTAAAACCACATTTATCCCTGCAAATATCTAGTAGCTCATATATAAAATAAATATGAAAAAAATATAGTAAATGGAGAATCAACTTCTTCCATTAAAAATAACGAATGTGGAAGTTTCTCCACTAGAGAATATTTCACTAAATGTCAAGTGCTCTTTTTTATAACTTTTGATACATTTATTCCACAAGTTTCTGTTCTCCCCTTTGTGGTCCCCATCCTGGCTCCTTTTTGTACATGGGACCACTGCACAAAGTGGAACTAAACCTTTTTATCTATTCTGTTGCAGGGTGATGACATCTTTTTTCTTGTGATCTTCACCCATCTTGATTGGCCAAGCCGTCATAATGTAGCATGTAGGTGTGCAGGAGTTCATTTAGCCAGGTTGTTCTAAGTACCCGGGATGCGTAGCTCAGGGATTTTACCAGACAATCTGGCAAATAAGAATGCTTACTGCAGATGGGACAACACCTATCTTTTCTTTAATAAAGACCTCCCTGATCACAATTTTTAAAGTAGTAAACTTGAAAACAGATAAAGTGCAATATGAGATCTGTGAACTTCCATTTACCAATCTCCTCTGCATCGAATTATCCTGGAAGCACTTATCTCTGAGAAATTTCATGTTAAGGCCTTTAATTTCCTGGCCTCACCATCCACTTTGAAGTTCTAAATTTGCAAGGGTTGGATGCAGAAGAATCAAAGACAGAGTACCTGTCACCTGCATTGCACTAACATATTAAGGAATGTCCTCTTGTATTAGTATTTTGGCATAGACATTAGTCCTTCTTTTGTTTAGTTATGTGCATGTTGTATAACAAATATTATGACATGATCAGTCACACCCTCACTCAGTCCACACCCTCTGCATAGACTTTCCAGCAAGCTCAGCAACAATCTAAGCACCAGCAGGCTGAGAAGGGCCACCACATGCATTGTCCCTCTTGACAATCGCAGTTATGACAGTTTCTTTTAGCACTGTCTGTTTCACCCTCTGCCACTCCAGACAGGGATGTCTCAGAAACCACAATGTTTATGGTAGCGTTTTTGGGTTGGCAAGTTACACTATTTCTATGTCCGCATTCAGAGATTTAGCTTACACTTTTTATAGTGTTTAATAAGTGAAAACATAACAAAAACACAGTGCATAAACACGTACAGAAAAAAAAAGACTAATCAGAGAACGATAACAGAGCAATTGCATAATAGCAACAGGGTAAAATAAAAAGGAATAATTGAAATTATGCTTAAGTAGAGTTGCTTTGCCTTGGCCCAGGTTGTAATATAAAGTCTAATTTTTTAGTCAGAGTCACTGGGCTCCTGCAGTGCTCAATCTGTCAACGTTGTTGTCTTTAGAAACAGGATAGTATCAGAGAGAGCCCACTTTGCTAGGTTAGGTGGGACTAATGGAGCAATCCAATGACAGCAGGGTGGGTGCTGTCTGAGAGGCTTCCTGGCAGTGTCCACATGGATTATGATGCTCTTTGGCCACACCCAAGATGCCATTGATTTAGCAAAATTCATAATTCAACAAGTTCTGGTTTTATGAACTGCCAACCCCCCAAGGTCTCCACTCCTTTATATTTAAGGGGGGATCTGATATTATTACTATGCCCACAATTCCCCAGGAAAAGCAAATATTTTTGCCCATCTGTTATCTTATCTGTTATCTATTTTCCATCCAGGCAAGACAGCTAATGTGGAATTAAAGTGTATGTAAACCCAAAGAACTTCTTTGATTTACTCACATCTGTTCTGCTAAATCTTTTGATAAATGCAATTGAATCCAGCTAGAAATCTAGTGACCTCATAGATATTAAGGTGGAACTATCACAAACGAATAAGAAAACAAGACACTTACCTTTACCAGTAGAAAGGCGATCCTAGTCAAGTCAGTCCTGCACCCTCCAATCTTCCTTCTTTGTCCTAGGCTGGACACCAGGCGCCACCATCATATTTTTATCTTTATCCTTCAGGTTCTGCTTTGTACTCCTTTCTGGAAAATGTCAAACAAGGTGCTGATCTCTCTGCATATGCATGTAATCATTACCTTTTTAAGTGGTAGAGTTGCTTCTAGGCTTGCCCCAGGGTGATAATTCTGCTTCTTAATTGATACATTAGAGTGAGTGAACATTGTCACCTTAGGCCAGGAAAGCAGGATTACTGAGTGAAAAAAACACAAAAACGCTGAATAAAAAAAAGCAAATGCAGCCACAAAACATGTGCACTGGTTATCTGCAAAATCTTAAAGTTTTGTTCCTGGGTTTAGAAACAGCTAATGTATATTTTGTATACTTTTACAGAATTGAAAGCGTATATTAGTACAATGTAACCTTGGCTTGAGTTTTTCTGCTGTTAACAGTGGAACCTGAACTGCTTATCTGCTGCCGTTCCCCCTGTGTGACAAGGTCCAGTATATATTTGTATTGTTGAATTGATTAGTGAATGAAAGCCACTGGATAACCTGAAATAATACTTTACAGCAGAGGGAAAATAGTATACTAATAAATTTGCACGGACGGGATTCTTTCCTGTTTGTTTTGTTATGAAGTTGCAGGTACTGTAGCACTGTCTTTTATAATGTTTATCTAATTATCTAAGTTAACCGCAATTGCCAGTATTACAAAAAAGTAAAATACAATGCTTCCATTGCCACCCTCCTCATGCAAATGCTATTTGCCTGAATATGCTGACTCAACTGGCTTCAACACTTTTTAAAGCATGTATACAGATCACAAATATAACAAATAGGTAAGAAGTCCTTATTAGAATTAGAAAGGTTTAAGATATCCTTAGTTGAACCTCCACTTATAACCTGCTTGGGCAGCATGACCTTGGAAACGCATTAAAATAACAGACTGCAAAGGACATTCTAAATGCTGGTATATTCTCTTTTAAGGGTAACTGCACTTATGCACAAAAATACCATTATTTGTTTTCTTCCTGAAAGGGCTTTTACAATTACTGTACATTATATGTGACAGTATAATTGGTCTCAGGATTGAGGTTTTAAGCTTATTACATATTCACAATTACAACAGAATTAATTATTCTTTTGTGCCTGGATGTAAGGACTGACTGGACCTGTAGCCAGACCTGCACCCATTTGGTTTCAAAGCTGCAATGGGGAAGCAATTCAACTGTGTTGTCATTTAAAAACTTTTCCCATTCTATAATGTTCATATATGGAGATCTTTGCAACTGCGGCCTAGTGCCTTTCCAATCTATGGTGGTAATTTTAGTTAATAATGGCGTGGTCTTTTGTTCAGTTATACAAAAGGATGTGAGGCTTTTGATGGCAGGGGCAAAGCAATGCTGGTCTTTAATTGGCATGTTAGACCTCCTTGATGTAATTCCCACCCCTGACCACCGGAAGTTCTACCATTCTTCTTACTTTAGGTAGATACGGGGTGTGTCAAATTGTCTGGTTAATAAGGTGCAATTTTTTAGTACAATGTATTTTCGCCCTGCACATCCACAATATTCCCCCCCCCCAAATTGCTGGTCAGTGCCATCAGTCCATAGTTACCCATATAGGCTTTCAGGCTGAAGAAGATAAAGTGACCACATATTACAGCCATCCCGGCATTCAGTAATGCCCAATGGTCAGGAGAAAATGTCCCCTTATGTTGGTAGTGATTGTGGTCTGTTCATTGGTGTTCAAAATGCCCTCTTACACTGGTGGTCAGAATGCCCACCGTTGCTACTTGACATTGTCATCAAGGAGGTCTAACATGCCAATTAAAGACCAGCATTGCTTTGCCCCTGCCATCAAAAGCCTCACATCCTTTTGTATAACTGAACAAAAGACCACGCCATTATTAACTAAAATTACCACCATAGATTGGAAAGGCACTAGGCCGCAGTGCAAACCTTTACAACAGTGGTTGTGCTATTTGTACCCCATTACACTGGTGATCTGTGTTCAGTGTGCCCCCTTACATTGGTGTTTTTTTTGGTTACCCTTATACCAGTGGTCAGTGTATCCTAACATTGATTTTTAGCATGACCCCCTTGCAATGTTGGCCAGTATTTAATGTGCCTCATAACATTGGTAGTTTGGGCTTAGTGCCTCTCTGGTGGTTGAGGCTGTTAAATTATAATGAACTTCTTATTAATGAGAATAGCTCAATATTTGGCTCCAATATAATATAACATTTTCTCTCCCATATGTTTGAGTGTATTGTTACAGTTTTTGGCGTTTCGGACATGCACAGAAGGAGCAAAGGGAAAAATCTGCCAATCTCATGCATGTGCAGTGAGATCGGCAATTTTTTTTCCATCCTAGGTCACCCGATCTCGGGATCAGGTGAGCAGAAGAGAAAATGGCGGCTCCCGGAGCGCTGGCCCTGGGACGACGCGGGACCCGATGCAGGACACCCCCGGAGGGATTGGACTGCCCTGCAGGATTGAGTTAAGTGTATTTTTTTTTTTTAAGTTTTGAGTTTAGTTCCTCTTTAACTGTGTATTTTCTTTAACTGTTATATTTATCATAATATATCAAATAGTTTGTCTTTGTTAACTATCATTTATTGTTTGGTCTTAGATTTGAATGAAATATACCCATAATGAGTGAGTAAAAGCAAACAAATATTTTGCATTTCTTTAGTGATACCAATGTTACTAATGATAAAAGTAACAACAGTAATAGTTCACTTAACTGTGAGCTGTTTAATGAATCAGAGCCTCCACAGTCCTTGTTAAGCACCATTAGGAAGATCATTATGTTACAAATGTATTTATCTTTTTAAAAAAAATTCATATAAACCTCTTTGGCGGTCTGATTATGTTAGTATGTCAAAGCGGAGCATTCTGTTTAAATTTCCTGCCAGACATGCCTCAAAGTGCACCACCCCTGCTCGTTCACATTTCCCATCGGAGGACGCTGCAGGCTTGTCGGGACCAGGTAAGTCCTTTACAATGCCACCCAGAGTGTAGCATGGGGGTTACCGCTTCTGATACTGAAAATTAACCCTGAGCCACACTTCGGAATACTGTCAATTATGAATTTAGTGGTCCATAAGGTCTGAAAGGTTGGTGACTGCTGATGTAAATAATACTTTTACTTACCTCATCCTTTAGTTCTCCAGTGGCTGACATGCACCTACATTGCAGGACTATTGGTATGTATACCATGCCTGAGACAGGTTTTGAACAGGCTGTGGGGTACCAGTCCACACAGGTGGAACCTTCAATGGGGAGCATGGAATAAGGTAAGTACTGTTTAAATCACCCCTAGACAAGCAAGCATTTAATTCCTTTGATGTGGTGCTAGCCCAACTGCAAAGGAAAGTTTTTCCTAAACCTGGAGGTCAGTTTTTTGGAGGTATGTATAATACCATTCATAAAGTTCTGTTTGTCTTTTGTACTTGGTTGTAATTATATATATATATATATATATATATATATATATTTCCTTTTTTTAATCTATTTATCAATCTGTCTATCTCTGTCTCCAAGTTGACTTACTTTTCTACTTTGTCTGCCAACAGTCAGTAAACTTAACTCCAGCTTTTTTTTTTTTTATTATGTTTTTCTTCTCCCTGGAACTCTCACTGCCTTTTTTGTCCATAATCTGAGCTTTCTGTATGGCAGGCTGTGGCTAAGATCAGCAATCATGATGCAGAAGGCGGATTTCATATTCATGAGCTGCTAGTAATATGTAGCAGCAATATGAGGCAGGGCGGACTCTCTGAGTAAGTGGAGTGGAATGTTTCTCCTGCTGACTTTCTGTAGTGTTGCACTGTAGCTTGTAAAACCCTCTACAGAGCAGGAAGACCGAAGGACAGATGCAGGTACCATATGGATACAACACAAAGTCTCTGCCAGCTTCTAACATAAATATTCCTTTTAGGGTATGAGTATTTTTTAAAGTGTCAGCGTCTGTTTGCTTTTGTTTTGTTGTACCTATAGTGTGTTTTGTTTGTAGTTTCATGTACTGTACTGTTTTTGCATATAGTGATATCAGTTTCAGTGTTGATTGCAACAGCCACATCACATTTGGGGGCTGTTATTTTTATGTGAACTTGTGACTTATTTTCACATCTGTTGCTTCTGGCAACTTTTCTTGAAGAATGCATAACCCAAAGAATATTTTTGCCTTTGTTATGAACGTGGAAACATTCCTTACTCAGGAACCAAATAAGCTTGTGTACAGAGAAATAAATGTTTTGGCATGTTGACTGATTCAAGGTGATCAGGCTTCATAGTTCCTAAAGTTCTATGACATGCTTTATCAGCTACTCGTTAATGGATTCAACTTTCAATGTTCAAGGTCCATTTACCTGCTGCAAACAATCACAAATAATTTGTTACTGGTATGACTTCAATAGCTGCAATTCTTTGTCCTTTTTTTTAATGAATAATATTGAAAAAGTTCTTTGTTAACCATTACACTAAAGAGTAGGCTTTTTTTTTTCTTTTATTGGTAATTGTAATATCCTTCTAGAATTCTAATTTATGCTAGTATACAAACAAAGACAGCTAACCAATCACTGGCTTTCCAGTTTACAGAAGGGAAACCTTTCCCACCACAGGGCTTACAGAAATTCGGAATAACTATGAACAGTTGCAGCCTCTTTTAAGGTTAATTATGGTATTCAGCGGCAATTTTTAACAAACCACAGTACAGTCCAAAAACAGTTTTGTAGCGCAATATAAATTTCTTTTCAAATGACTTTAAAGACAAATCTAACCTTACCCTTACCTTTACTTATCAGTGCATTTAGCAGCCATGTTTTCTAAATTAGATGTTTACCAGTTTTCTTTGGTTATGCTCAGACTGAGGTTGCAGGGCGATTTATAGCTTTCTCGTGCCAGTGAACGGTTGCATTGGGGGAGATACTACAAGCACTTTCTACCTGCAGTAGTTGCATAGAGAATGAATAGGGGCTCTAGTGAGTGGTTCAGCACTACTCGCTGCAACCCACTGCCAAATCTGTAGTCTTTGGTTCTTGATGAACCAGTGCTGTGGTGCAAGAAACCGAGCGGCTGGCAAGTTGGCAACCTCTGTAAGCTGATTGGGATTGCTTGTTCCTGCTGCAGGTCTGAACTTTCCCTTACTATCCGTTTGAGTTAAGATATTAACCTGCAAAAATGGAGGGCTGTATTTGTTTATGGCATTCAGTTGGCATCTACTATAGCTTTGTCAAAAAAGCATATATTGTATGCTCACATAACAGACTGGACACCTAAACCTTCCAGGTAGCTATGTAACATACCCCTAGCATATTGTACTACACATACAGTGCAGTGCACACATGCAGTGCACTACATTGAAAAAAAATGGTGCATTTTTCATTTTTGCTTTGTTGTGGTGCAATAACAATTCATTCAAATACATAAGTTGCCTAACCCTATTTACAATTTACAACATTTACAACAATTCAAGATATCTTGAGTTAAAAAAAAATCACTAATGCTGCATAGATGAAAGATCCTAAAAGGTTTGCAGTGCTAATAGCAGCAGCACAAAGATTTATTTCATTTGTCTGAGGTTTGAACATCTATACCTGTATAATAATTCTGGTGCTCTCAAAATTTTTGGACATGCTTGAACTACTTGCAATACTTGGACATGAAGCGCAGGACAAATTATTATTTTTCCACTTTTGACACAAATCCAAGATACGGACATTTGTAAAATGATCGTTACATGCCCTAGGTTTACCAAGATTTTTTCTTTCCTCCTATGTGTGGAACAAAACACTACATGCACAATAAATCCTTTATTTAATTTCTGATACACAATATAAATGTAACTAATAACAACTGTAATACATAGGTGTACACAAACAATAAAGTGGCAGAAAAAGCCATGGGGCAGCTATATTTGCTAACTATATATATAGGTTATAGGTCTCCTGTTTAGTAGTACTGCACAGGTATTGTGCTTAGTGATTCCCCCGCTATGGATCACCTTAAGTCTAAATTGTTGGCTTTCATCCATTATAGGAATCACCTGTTCCACCACATCTCAGGGGTCTTCTAGATTAGATTGAGATCTGGTAACTGTGGAAGGCATTTGAGTACTCACCTCATTGTCATGTTTAAAAACCAATTTAACCCAATTTATGCTATATGGTGGTTGTCCCGCTGGTAGTAGCCATTAAAAGATTGGTACCCTGGAGTCAGGAAGGGATGGGGTACTAAGGATGAGTTGGTACCCAAGGGTACAAAGAAAACATCCTCCACACCATTACACTACCAACACCAGCTTGAACTGTTGATGTAAAGCAGCATGGATCCAGGCTTTATTGTTGTTGACTCCAGATTCTGATCCTACAATCCAAATGTCACATCTATCCTGTGACATAGGATGACTGTCACCTGATCAGGACATTTGGGTGATCTAAGAAATCAGAGTGTCTTGCTGCTGTCTGGAGGAATCATTGATTAAGATCTGCCCACTCTATTGCCCACTGAGGGTCGTTGGCACTTTTTTTTACCTGTAAAATACATTTAGAAATATAGCACTTATTACAGAGGAGAATAATTTGTAAATTTAAGGAAACACTGTTGTGAGGGGATCATAGAGGCTCCAACTGCTGACTATTCCTTCTGGAAATACTAGTTGCTATCATGTAATAGTAATGTATTGGCTTGAGGATTCTGGACACTTTTCTGCATTTGCCATTTACAGTATTAACTTAGGGTAACTAAACCTGTCAACAAACAGTTTTAGAAGCAAATTAGCTACTTACCCATTTACAACTATGACAGCTCCGCATTCTAACCTGCCATTTCAAAACCTGCCATCTTTGTAAAAGCTTCTTCCGCTGGCTCCTCCTTGATACCAGTGGATAGTATTGATGCATTCCTTTGCATACGCCATTAAGTTACATCATCCTAGCACTGGGCTCCATCTGATAAGGCCAGTAGAGTGTATTCAATTTTTACTAAAACCCGTGCACATTTCTTTTTAATTAGTTTTATTGTTCCCATGTGTCCATATTGCGCCCAGCAGCTTGCACTACAGTTTAATTGTGGTGATTATATTGTATACATCCCAAGGACAGTTTCTGGGGGAGTCAATTAAATTAGGTGCATATTTTTAGAGGTGTCATCTCACAATTTTTGCTTTTAAGGGTATAGCTCTAATATTTGGAAACAATTATGTTTATAGGGATTTTAAAGGTGAGAGACGATTGCTCGTTAGAAATTAAATCAAATTTACTGAATTACCTTTTTAAAAAAATATTGTAGTGTGAAGCACTATAAAAACAGACTTCCAAATAGCCACATGTATGTTGCATTTTACAGTCCGCTTCATCAGGAAACAATTTGTACATATAAGGAGGAGGTAAGTACTAAGGATAAAATGCAAACTTTTTTTTACTATATCAAATATGATCATGTAATGTATCTAATATTAAAACACATAGTGTACACAAAATTTCAATTACTGCAAAACTTTGTCATGTGGTGATAATATATACAAAAAATAATTCACAGCTCTCTTTCTAACAAAGGGTATAGCTCTGTTATGGTTATGGCATTGTGATTAGTTATTGGAATTATTCATGGCAAAAAAGTTGCATGGAAAAAAATAGAAAGATTGGTTGCAGAGATTTCCCACACACTGGAAGATTTCAATGATTTGCTTAGTGTTCACCATTTGGTTACTACTAGATAAAAGTACACATTATTGCACATCTATTAGCAAGCGTCTGCTTTGCAACAGTTTTTGTCTGCTTGCTTTTTGCATAACTTTGTTTGTTCTTGTTTGAATAATTGTGCAAAGCAATGGGAGTGTATTTCAGCTTTCTTTGTGTGGGTGCGATGCCGGGCGTGTCTCTCTCTCAGTCACAGTTTCTGTTTGGCATCTAATGCTAATTGCTCAATCCTTGGCTACTCCTTTTATTTCTCTGGAGGATTTTGTTGTACTTTGGAACATTCTATCAAGTACACATCATGACTTAGGAAGACTAGGCTTGGCCTAGTACACCCAGGACTGGAGTCAGGCCAGACTTACTGCAAACGATGTAACATTTACACTTACAAGTCACTTACATCTCTTACACAGGACATACCATAATAGATTGCAGGTACATGTTGCAAACAGTGAAAGCTTGATACACCAGGAATGAAACAGGAATTTTCAGGAATTCTAGTTCTTATCAATAGATAATCAGCCAATGTCAGATAGAAAACAACAACACTAACCAAAAACAAACCACCCTAATGTGTTTAGTTGTGCTTCATTAAGGCAGACTATTCATTCTGAATTAGTTGGCCCTGCATTTGACAAAATGTATCTGCATATTTTTTTCAACAAAGGGCACAGATAATTCAGTGTGTTGCACTGACTAGATGCATTGAGGAGTTATTCAAAATGAATAAGCCTCCTTAATATTATTAGTTGTAATGAGCCCTGTAATAATCATGGATAGCAGTTGCCCTGCAGCCAGGGCTGAATTACCCATGGTTTCCCAAGGTCACCTAAGATGCCATGGCCATTTGGGGTGGTATTTGAGCCCCTGCTACTGTCCTCATCTTTTCCAGCTGCCTTTTCTGCCCTTCCCGACCTGTCCAGGGATTTTTTGTCCTTCATACAGCTTTTTTTTTTTACCTCTGTACTGTCCTTTAAACACCTGGGTTTCAGCCTGGACTGTCTTGACAAGACCTTCATCATCTCCTAGCAACCACAAATGATGGGCCCACTTAGAGGAGCCTGCTGTCAGCTTTCAGGGACCTGTAAAGGGAGGACAGATATTTTATTACTGAGGAAAGTATAGGTATTAGGGGGATGTATGAAGTTGGGCAGAAATGTGTGTACACTTTGAAAATCAGGGTAAATAGATTAAGAGGTGTGTTAGTAAAGAGGGATAGACTAGGGGGTATATTGGTAAAGGGGAGATAGTCTAGTAAGTGTAGTAGAAAAGAGCAGATATAGAGTAGATGGTGGGGCAGGAATACTGGAGGGTGATAGATGAGGGGGTATAATAGTAAAAGGCTAATGGACTAGGTGGGTGTAATTATAAAGAAGGAGGATAAACTAGGGGGTGTAATAATAAAACAGGGTAGACTAGGGAGGGTGCAATAGTAAAGGGGGAACAAACTAAAGGGGTGTTATACAGATGTAGGTTGTGGGAATAATGATGATTCCTTCAGCAGCCTTGCAGCAAGAAACAGCACAGGTATTTATAGTGTTAGCTATTTGAATGGTGCAGAGAACCAAAATTTACAACTGTATACTTTTTTGTTAAGACAGAACTATACCCAGTTTTTTAAAAAATTGTGAGCAAGTCAGTTCTTTATTGTAGATGCCATATCTTTTTGCAATAACACAAACTTACCTGCATGTTCATAATCTTCTTTATATTGTACACTGGAATAGCTTGCTGCCAGCTATAAATGCACTCCAATGTATGTGCAGGCGTTATGCCATTAAAGGTTGGCCGAAGAGTGGCCGAAGATCCCCAAACCTGAAAGGGGACCAGGTGAAAATGTTGGAGAACAAAAAAAAAGAGGTGCAATTGGTTAAATGATTCTGAATAGGCATGTAAACTTATTTTATTGCAGATGAAACATGGCCTTTGCCTTCTGCAACCTGCCTGTTTGCAATTATTTTACTTTTAGTTTTAGTTCCACTTTAATCAATACGTGTTCAAACTTCATTTGGTGCTTTCAATAGATGTTTACTACCCATACTAAATATTATGTAGTAATACATACAATGCAAAGTAAGCATGCATTATATAAAAAAAGTATTTTCCTGGCCATCTACATATATATAGTGCCTCTCCCTACCATAAGTGCTGAACCAGCATTTGACTACCCTAACAACCTTCTTAACTGGACGGGGGGGCGTTTCATGCGGTCATGAAGGAGTACTTTAAATCTGAGGTAGCTTCTTTGTGTACAGATCTGTCCCATACTCTAACCAGGGTTGAAGAGGTTAAAACAGGCTGGAATCTCAGGAAGAAGGCTATCAGAGATCTTCAGGATGCACAACAAAAGTCAGTTAACATACACGGCATCATTTTTTACCAGCTAGAAGATGCTGAAAACAGGCAGGAGGAATAATTGGGTAATATGAGGCCTCCCAGAAGCTACTGGTTCTGATCAGCTTGAATCTAATATAAGGGGCATATTCAATCAGATATTGAATTTGTGCCTTGCACAAACTGAAGAGATTTTAAGAAGGATTGCTGGTTGTAGCAGGGGATTTTAATGTGGTGCTAAGGCCTATGATAGATTTATCTGCTGGTGAATCCCATCTCCCGTTTAGACAGCTTCATAATCTTAATAAATTATTGCATGATATGCAGTTGAAAGATGTGTGGCGGGTTCTGCTTTCGGAAGATTGGGACTATACAATTTATTCGGCGGTACATGATTCCTCGTATCAATATGGTTTTTGTTGGCCATTACCATCTTACTAGGGTCTGTGGAGCTGATATAGCTTCTCGCACGATTTCTGATCATGCTGCAGTTAAAGTCTCCATGCATCTTGGGTCTCCAACCCTTCCCCCATTTAGATGGCGCCTTAATGATTCCCTTTTACTAGATAAGGAGATTGATGTTAATATACCTAGGGATTTGCACGCCTTTTTTAGGGAAAATGTTGTGGACCATACTGCCCCTGCTCATGTATGGGAAGCTCACAAGGCTACCATAAGACTTAAACTTATAAACTTATAGCACATGGGGCACGTAAGAAGCAGGAGAAGGATCGCAGACTTACGGAGTTGTTAATTCAAATCACTAAGTTAGAGGCAGCACATAAGCACTCCCAATAGAAGTCACAGGCTGTGCAGTTGAGACAGCTTAGATCTCAGTTGAAACAACTTTTGGATGACAAAGCTAAATATGCCTGGGTTGCTAGGCGATTTTATGAATGGCGTAACAAACCGGGTAAATTGTTGGAAAATGCACTTAAAAATATGAAAGCGGCCTCATATGTATCTAGGATTAAGAATAGATTGGGATTTCTGCTGCATCTCCGATAAGAAATGGCAGCTGTTTTTAGAGATTTTTAACAAGATCCTAAGTACGTGATGAGGAATCTCCTAATCAAATGCTTGTTCGAAAGGAAAAATTACATTTTTTTCTTGACAGAGCGCAACTACCTAGAGTGTCTGCTGAGCAACTATTTGCTTTGGAAAGTGATATTACAGAGAGTGAACTAGGTAAGGCTATTAGCTCCTCCTGTTCTGGCAAAACTCCTGGGCCTTATGGCTTTTCATTGAAATATTATAAGCAATATCAGGATTTACTTCTCCCCCATCTTTGTAAGTATGTTCATGATCTTACAGAAGGGGGTTCTTTGTGTGAGGACACTTTAAGGGCTCATATTTCTGTGTTTCCTAAACCTTGCAAGGACCCTTTTGCTTTCTCAAGCTTTCGTTCCATTTCTTTGCTCAGTGTTGATGTAAAGCTATGTGTGAAGGTTCTGGCCATGAGATTGAAGGCCCTTGTACCCCTATGGGTTCATTCTGACCAGACAAGATTTGTTTCAGGTAGGGTGGCTAGGGACAACTCTACGAGGGTCCTTTCTCTGATTTGTCATGTTTGCAAGCCAACCCTTCTTTTATCTACGGATGCTGAAAAAGCGTTTGATTGGGTGGACTGGCTGTACTTGTCCATGGTCTTGAGTCACTTGGGACTTGGTCAAGTGGATTCTCAAGTGATGCTCAAGTGGATTGTGTTCCTTTATTCACACCTTACTGCCTGGGTATGTGTCAGTGGCACGCTGTCGGCTCCCTTTAGGCTTTAAAATGGTACTAGACAGGGGTGCATTTTGGCCCCCCTTTGTTATTTGCTTTGTCATTGTAACCTGATGTACCGACATCACCAGGATACCCTGTAGATCTCGTCTCTGCACTTCGCAGGTGAAGATCAGAGGAGCAGGACGTGTCCCCAGGACCTGTGGGGACCAGCAGGACGCCGGGGGACAGCAACGGAGCAGGGAAAGTGGGGTTTTTGTTAGGTAAAATCCACCCCGAGTCACACTCGGGATTAGAGATAGGGGTGTTAATGTACATGGGATTAAAATTGGTCAGACTGAACATAAATTGCCGGCATATGCCAATGATACTTGTTTCTTGTACAGCAACCTGGTAATTCCATTCCTAATTTACTGGTAGAATTCAAGGAATTTGCCTATCTTACTAATTTCAAGACTAATTTAGCCAAATCAGAAATTTTGAATGTAAGTGTCCCAGGTCAGGTAGCACAGGTATTGAAAAAGAGTTTCCCCTTTACATGGTGTAAAAAGGATGCAACATATTTAGGTATAGAAATTACAGCTTCTTTGACCAGGTTGTATTCGGTAAACCATGTTCCTTTACTAAATGCCATTAGAAGGGATATTTAAAGATGGAAGCAACTTCGTCTTTCGTGGATAGGAAGGGTTAATGTGCTTAAAATGAATGTCCTACCTCTGATTTTGTTCATGTTTCAAATGCTTCCCATACAACTTCCCTCTTCTTTTTGTAAATGTCCTAATAGCCTAGTAACCTCTTTTATTTGGCATTCTTCGAAAGCCAGGATATCTCGGAAAACACTTTTTTGATCCAAAGTAAGGTCTGGGGCTGCTTGATTTTAAACTGTATTATAAAGCTACCTATTTAAATAGGGTTCTTAATTGGAAATTTGATGGTTATACTGGTTTGATGGTTAGAAGCCTTAATGACTGAGGAGGATTATGACTTAGTTGGCATTGCTGAATCCTGGCTTTGTTCTTCGCATCACTGGGCTGTCAGTATTCCTGGGTATACTCTCTTTCGTAAAGACAGGGTCAAACCAAAGGGTGGTGGTGTCTGTCTGTATGTGAAAAGTGATCTAAAAGTGAATGTGAACGAAGAAATTGCGGAGGGAACAAACAATGAGGTTGAAGCATTATGGGTGGAGATGAATGTGGGGTTGAATAACACACAATTAAGTATTGGAGTCTGCTATAGGCCCCCCCAGTGCTAAGGAAGAAATAGAAAATCAACTACTAGCACAGATAGAAAAAGCAGCAAAAAGTGGAAGTGTTTTAATCATAGGAGATTTCAACTACCCTGACATTGACAGGAGTAAAGGTACTACAGGAACAGCAAAAGGAGGAAGGAGGAAGAGGAAATTTGTGAATTTAATACAAGACAATTTTATGGTACAGTTTATGGAAGCCCCAACTAGAAATTATACTCTGCTGGACCTAGTTCTTTCTAACAATGCAGAGCTTATAACAGATGCGCAAATAAAAGAGAATCTGGGTAGCAGTGACCATAATATGATTTCATTTAATGTAAGCTGTAAACAGGAAGCAAAAACAGGAAAGAGAAATACATTTAATTTTAAGAGAGCAATATTTCCTTTTTAAAGGCAGCTCTCTGTGACTTGGACTGGGGGACAATATTGTCCTCAAAGAACACAGAACAGAAATGGGAATGTTTCAAGTCTGTTCTACAAAAGCAAACCGAAAAATATATTCCAATGGGTAATATGTTTAGGAGGCTAAAAATAAAAAGCTATGTGGCTTACAGCCGATGTTAAAAAAGCAATAAGGAAGGGCATTCCAAAAATATAAAAATGAAGGCTCACCTCTATCATTTGAAACCTTTAAAGAATATAACAAAATATATAAAAAGGAGATAAAATGTGCAAAAATTCAAAATGAAAAAGAGATTGCAAAAAAAGTAAGGAAAACTCCCAAATTTTTTCAAATATATTAATAGCAAAAAGATCAGATCTGAGCATGTAGGCCCCTTAAACGATGTCGCTGGGTTGGTAACTAGGCAGATTTACTAAACACTTTTTTTAGCTCTGTGTACATGAAGGATAAAGGCAGAGCTCAAGTCCAAATTCATAATAGCAATGTCACTGCCTTAAATGAGTCACAATGGCTCAGAATTGATATGATTGAGAAACAGCTGGGAAAAATTAAGGTTGACAAAGCACCAGGACCTGATGGATTACATTCACGTGTCCTCAAAGAGCTGAGCTCGGTTATTTCAAAGCCAATATTTCTAATTTTTAGAGACTCTTTAGTCACTGGCAAGGTACCGATGGATTGGTGTAAAGCCAATGTGTTTTCTATCTTCAAAAGGGAGCAAAGTCATTACCAGGTAACTACAGACCAGTTAGTTTAATGTCCATAGTTGGAAAGGTCCTAGAGAGTTTGATAAAGAACCACATAGAAGAGTTTCTGCTAGAAAATAATACTATAAGTGATAGTCAGCATGGCTTCAAGAAAGACAGAAGTTGTCAAACAAATTTACTCTCTTTTTATGAGGAAGTAAGTAAACAGGTAAACAGTGGAATAGCAGTTGATAAAGTGTACTTGGACATTGCTAAAGCATTTGACACTATACCCCACAAACGGTTAATATGCAAGTTAGGGTCGATAGGTTTAGAAAAGTCAATCTGTAAATGGATAGAGACGTGGCTTAAAGACCGCATCCAGAGAGTTGTTATTAACTATTCATACTCTGAATGGTCTATTAGTGGTGTACCCCAGGGTTCAATGTTGGGACCTTTACTGTTTAACATCTACATAAATGATATAGAGTTTTAGATTAAAAGTACCATTTCTGTGTTTGCAGATGACACCAAACTATGTAATGGAATAAGGTCCATACAGGATGTCTATAATCTACAAGCAGACCTGGATGTATTGTTTGATTGGGCAGCAAAGTGGCAAATGACATTTAATATAGATAAATGTAAAGTTATGCACTTGGGAGCTAACAACATGCATGCTTCATACTGTCTGGGGGGAATACATTTGGGGAGGTCAGAAATGGAAAAGGATCTGGGGGTTCTGGTAGATCATAGACTTAATAACAGCATGCAATGCCAAGCTGCAATATCTAAAGCTAGTAAAGTAATTAAAAGAGGAATAGACTGCAGAGATGGAGACATCATCCTGTCCCTGTACAAAGCATTGGTCAGATCACATCTGGAATATGCAGTCCAGTTTTGGGCACCAGTTCACTAAAAGGACATTGTCGAATTGGAGAGAGTGCAGAGAAGAGTAACTAAACTAATAAAAGTAATGGAGGAGCTCAGCTATGAGGAGAGATTAGCTGAACTGAATCTATTCTCCCTTGAGAAGAGAAATTTGAGGGGGGATATGATCACCCTGTATAAATATATAAATGGTCCATATAGAGAACTCTCTTCCCCATTATTCACTTTGAGACTATTACAAAGAACAAGAGGGCACTCCTGCGTCTGGAAGAAAAGAAGTTTAAGCTCCGGATTCTTCACTGTAAGGTTTGTGAAAATGTGGAATCTGCTCCCTCAGAAAGTGATTTCAGCATCTACTATAGATTGCTTTAAGAAAAAGCTGGATGTTTTTAGAAGCACAGAATATAACTGGGTATTAAGGCTTTAAAGTAAAAATAACAGTGACTGTTGATCCAGGGAACATCCGATTGCCCCATGGAATCAGGAAGGAATTTTTTTTCCCCTGTTGAAGCAAATTGTACCAGGGTTTTTTTTTTGCCTTTCTCTGGACCAACTGTATTCATAGGGTTTTATATCTGGGATATTTTTATTTCCGTAGTGGTTGAACTTGATGGACCTATGTCTTTTTTCAACCTAACCGACTCACTATTTATGTAACTATATATACTAAGGGATAGGTTAATTTAGAATTTGACCTTTGTAAGGCCAATCTGAGTAATATTGTTTGGTTGCTGAAACAACATAGGGAATTAGGCACAGATATTTATCCTCTTTCTATGGTTACATTACAATGCTGGGATACTTTACATGGAAGTATATTCCCCCTTGCTTCCCATTACTGACCACTCTTATTTTGTTCTGAGCCTTCAACCTAATGGCTTTCTGGGTCAACAGCCGGGTTCTGTATTCTTTCTTTATCAGGTATTATTGTGGACTCTGTACGTCCTTCAGCACAACATGTACCTGCAGCAACACGCAGACCGATACACATTTGGCAGTATTCGCAACTGTGTAATTTTATGCATTCTCTGCCCCGCCCTTTACGTGCAAAACAATCTCACACCTCCAGAAAATATGTGGTGATGAAAGGCAGACTCATGTTGTTTCTGTTCTTTATCAGTTTTTGATTGCCCTAAATGGTCCAAGGTTTTCTGACCATTTAGCTAAATGGGAAACAGAATTAGGCAGTACTGTATTGAAAGTCCAAAGGGAGATTATTCTCAAATTGGCGCTTAAGACAGCTGTAAGCGCCAAAATCCAGGAGGGCAATTTTAAATTATTCCCATAAACATTTACACCACATGTCCCTTCAAGAATCTCCTTTGTGTTGGAGAAGATGTGGTAGGTCTGGTATGTTATCCCATGTTTGGTGGCAGTGTCCAACAATTGAATGTTACTGGAAAAAAGTTTTACGAATGATTGAGATTATTGTGGGGGTTTATATAGAATTTTCCCCTTGGTGTGGCCTTTTTTATTGCACAGACCTTTCCTTGGGTAGACCTAAACGTTCGCTGGTTCCCTTCCTACCTAACACGGCAAAAGCACAGATACCACGTTTTTGGAAGGATCATTGAAGAGTTAGTTTCAATTAGTTGAGGAAATCAACTATAAAATTTACTGCTACATGGGCTCCTTGGATTCCGTTTAAAGTAGGGGCTTAATATCTGGAAAAATGTTTTTCCAGATTAGAACGGGTAGATGCCTTTTCTTGGGCTATTTTGGAGTGTGTTCAGAGGGAAGTCATGTTTTTTATGTCCTTTTATACTGGTAGAAAACGGTTATGGGTGTGGGCTTCCTGAATACTGACTAATGATTTTAGATAATGATTGGTATTTTATGACTCCTTTAAGTCCCTTTACTCTATTTTTGTTTATGTTAAAACATATTGTATTGTTTTAGATTCAGAGAAATTATAATATGATGTGTTTAGTGGATTATTGTATGAAACCCTTATAATGTGACATCTTGTTTTTATTTAAGTTAAAGTAACATGTTTGACCGTTATTGGATTTTGTTGTTTGCTGAAATTTCCTTTCTGTTTCTGCCCTCCTCTCGCCTTCTCCCCCCTCCTCCCACCTTTAATATTGTTTTTTTTTTCCACTTTATAATTGGTATTTTTTGTAAGGGTGATTGCTGATGCTGATGGATAGCAATTTGCCTTAAACACTGATAAGTATATATTATGTTGGGGTAGGCGCATGCGTGGACTCGGCGGATGATAACGCCCTGAGCTGGCTCCACTACGCGTCGGGACAAGCAAGGCTAACTAGAAGGCGCACCAACGATTATCACATCGAGAGCGGGTATCACAGCAGGGGAACTGAGGAGGAGAGGCAAGGATGTCAACACAGGGTAAGATCCGTAGCGTGCAGAGCAAATAGGATGGTGGACATACTCTCTCCATCTCCTATGAAGCAGAAGAGGATAGAGGGCTCTAATGAGCTGGACATGCTTCCAGGGATGTCTCCTTCAACCCAAGCTGTATTTGATCATCAACAGCAGGTATCTGATCCAGATAATCTCCTTGATAGATTTCAAATAATGCTGAAAATAGCTTTGGAGAATACTACAAAACAAAATCACTGAACATTTTTCTAGCGAGCTGAGAGAACTGGGTCGGTGTATAGTACAATTGGAGGGAAGGATGGATGACGCCACAACTGTTTTGGAGGGACATGAAGAGGAAATAGTTTTTGAATCGAGGTACTGTCTCTACATTTTAAACTAGAGGACTATAAGAATACGTCCCGCTGTTCAAATCTTCGCATCTGTGGCTTACCAGAAAATATAACTGAACTTAATACAACAGTTACCATGCTTTTTAAAGAATTATGCCCAGAGATACCCGCAGAAAATCTAGAGTTGGACCGTGTACACCGCACATTGGCAAAACCAAAATTGGAGGGCCCACCAAGAGATATAGTGGTCAAGTTACACCACTGTCGAGTTAAAGATATACTAATGAAAGCAGCTAGAGAGAAAGAGCCCTTATCTTTCTTCCATTCAGATGGGGCTTCCCCTTTAAATTGCTCTTCTCGTATGAGGGCAAAATGCAAGCTATCACTTCACCAGGGGAGGCTAAAGTGTGCTTTCAAGCATTGGGACTGTTGGATAATGATCAGTCAGGGAAAACAAAAGCTGTAGAAAATACTTGTTCCCCCACATCGCGGTCAGAGGTTTTCAAGCAACAAAAGGGGACTAAGGAACATAAGATTGCAACATCACTTAAACGTCTGAAATTCTCCCAGAGTAGTACTTGAATATCCATATTGAATTAATGTTTGTTCTTATCATATGTATGCTGTCTTTGGGGACTGTATGATTTTAGTGAGGCTGAAGTCTCACGGTCGCTATTTACTTTTGGTGGGAACATTGAATGATGCCAAAGTAACTTTGGTATGTTATTATGCTCCTAACGACAATCAGTTACACTTTTTTAAAGGCCTCATGAACTTAGTACACCAATATGTACAGGGTATCCTGATATTATGTGGCGATACTAATCTACCTTTGATGCCAAATTTGGACGGGAAAAAGGTGTTCATGGATACTGATTTATTATGAGATACTAGTACACTCACTACTTGAATTATTTAGATCTGAGACACTAATAGATTTGTGGAGGAAACTACATCCTTAAGATTTAGTATATACTCATTTATCACATCTCCATCAATTGTTAACGCGTATATAACACATCTTTATATATATATATATATATATATATATATATATATATATCTATATCAGGGGGCGTTGCCTTCGGTAACAACATGTGATATACAGGCGGTTTCATGGTCTGACCATGATGCTGTTTGGGCTACATTATCCTCCCTTTTTCCGAAACCAGAATCATTTAGATGGTCACTTAATGACTCATTGTTAAGCAATCCAGGCGTAGACCAACCCCTGGTTCTTTTGATAAAAGAGCTTTAGACAACTTTTTTTCGGAACATAAACTTACCAGAACTTAATCCATGTGCAAAAGGGAAAATGGAAGCCCCAATTACTTTACCTGAAGTGGTACAGGCTATTAAACGCCTGAAGTCCAACAAGCGTTCGGGACCTGATGCATTTAAATATCAACAGATCTTATGACCCTATTTGGTAGAGATGTTTAATTGTATGTTGAAAGGGGAGGCATTGGAACCGGCTATTTGTAGGTTACCAAAACCTTTCACTGATGTAATGACTTGGTCTAATTGTAGACCGATCTCCCTACCTAATCTGGATGCCAAGATCCTAGCTACGATCTTGGCATCCCGGTTGAATGGGAATATTGGTGATATTGTATCAACTGATCAAACAGGATTTATTTAGGGATGGCAAGCAGGAGATACAGAGGGTTCTACATTTAGTACACCAGGCTAAACAAGACAAAACCCCAGCAATAATATTAAGCTTGGATATAAGTAAAGTGTTTGATTCAGTATTTTGGTCATACCTTATGTCTTAACTTATCAAATGGGGTTTTGGACCAAACTTCTGTAAGTGGGTATCCTTCTTGTACGCTTCTCCTATAGCATTTATCCAATATACGGGTTATCGCTCAGATAGTTTTTTGATAGGTAGAAGTACTAGACAGTGGTGTCCACTAATACCACTGCTTTTTGCATTGGCGGTGGAGCCCCTGGCTATAGCAATTCGTAACAATGTAGATATTCAGAAAATAGAGGTGAAATGCATTCAACATAAACTATCCCCCTTTGCGGATGACATACTTCTTAGTTTGACAAATCCCATGGTATCTCTGCCTAATTTGATGGAGATCTTGGGGCATTTTCAGACTTTTTCGGGGCTTCGTTTGAATAGCTCAAAATGAAAGGCTTTAAATGTTACTTTGGCATCAGAAATGGTGAAGACATTTAAAAAAAAATTTCCTTTTCAATGGCAAACAAAAAGGCTTAGCTATTTGGGTGTATATATTGTTCCTACTTATGAGGCATTATATGCTGCCAATATACCTGATCTGGTGAAAAATCTGATAGGCCTCTTTAAATCATGGAAACGATATCAAATATCATGGTTGGGTCGGATAGGTTCTATAAAGATGTCCTGGTTACCAAAACTATTGTACCTCATGAGAGTTCTCCCATTAGCTATACCTACTGAGATACTTAAACTGTCACAGCGTAAGATGATTGAGTTTATTTGGGGGGGAGGAGCGACCACGTATCCCCAGACAGACTTTATTTCGAACTAAGGGTATGGGGGGCCTATCAGTACCAAATTTGAGCCTTTATTTTAAGGCGGCTCAGGTAGCTCCCTTTTTACTGTATTATAATAGCAATCATACACCTATGGTGTATGGGTAAACGTTGAGAATGCAATGGTTGCACCACTATCGGTAGAAGCTGTATTCTGGGTTACGGGTACACAGAGGTGTGGCATAACTAACACTATATTGAAATATACTCTGAAAATCTGGGATAATATCAAACAGACTAGATACCTTATGTCTCCCTACATACCAGTAGCCACGATTACTGGGAATCCGTTGTTCCCCCCTGGCGTAGAGGAGCCAGGATGTTTTGCTTGGTAAATGGAGAAAGGCTTTTACAGATTCCATCATTTTTTAAATCAGTCTGGGATAATTCCATTTGGTGAATTTTGTGAGATGTATGAAGCACTCCCCCGGCGGAATTATTCAGGGACCTACAAATTAAACATTTAGTAAATCTAGATTAGGATCAATCAAGGAGTATTATCAGCTTTGTATATTAGCTTACTCCAGATTAACATGAATACCCCTTCATATATATCGAAATGGGAGAGTGAAATGCTTCAACAAGAGAATTTGGATCAGATTTGGCATACAATAGCCCATTGTAGTAATAATGCTTTAGCTGTACAAACTAATTATAAACTAATGATGAGATGGTATATGGTACCATCCAGGCTTGCAAAATTTCAGTCAAACTGTACAGACAATTGTTTTAGGGGCTGTACCACATCAGGAAGACTTCATCATATCTGGTGGGAATGCCCCAAAATTAAGAAGTTTTGGATGGGAGTATATCAAATTGCATACACCATTGTGAGTTGTTCTTTTCCTAAACACCCAGTTGAATTTGAAACCATCCATTTGCACTACGAATCAATTTGAATTATTGACACATTTGTTTAGTGCGGCCAAAATGGTTTTAGCAAGTCATGAACAAAATGTCTTGGTTTTTAGTGAATGAGAAGATATGGGCTTTGTTGATGGCCCTTAATAACTACATTTCTAAAAATATTGTCACCATGGATGGAATACTACATGTCTATGAGGTGGAATCGATCATTGTTGACCATATAAACATACCATCACCAATGTTATTGATTAAAGAGTTTGCCTACTATTCCTCAATTCCCTTTGTGTCTTTGTCTTAGTATTGTCTTTGTTATATGTAGTAAAAGGCTTTGTTTTAGACATTTTTATAAATATTTCACTGGATAGAATGTAATTATAAATAAATGAAATGTATTCTAACTTCATGGAGTTAGGGGATGATAGAGAATGAACTAGATTGTTATGCAGAGTTGCTACATGAGTTACATGAGGAAATGGTGAGGATTACCTCCCCCTCCCTAAAGTCACATAGTCACAAAGAAATATTGTATTATTATATATTCACCTGTTACAGGAGAACTTCCTTTGTATTTTTTCACAAAGATAAAAGTTAGACACAATGGAAATTGGTTGAACACGATGTGGGGAGAAGGGAAGTAATTCCTTCACCCTCTTAATGTCACTACTAGGAGGATTATAAGGTTGATTGATGATAAATTGTTGAACACTTATTAGGATAAGATAAAATAAAAGGGGAAGTTATGAGGGGTTAAGCTAGGGGAGGTAAAGATCAAACAATGTAGGGAGATTGAATTTCTATTAAGCATTGGTTGAAAGAGAACTAGCATAGCACATGGAGTTAGTAGCCTAAGAAAGATGGATATAATGGAGAAAGAAAGTGGCTGAAATTGTATAAAATGCTGTAATTATTGATTTGAAATAGATTTATAGAATCTTTAAGATGGTTTGAGACATTTATTTTGTTTGTATGATATACTTGTAAAATTAAATGTAATAAAGAGACTGAAAGTATATATTATGTTTGTTTCACAAGATTTGGAAGATTTTATAATATATTTGTTCAATAAGATATGGAAAACTTATTGTTCTTCCCTTAATTATCACATTTTATTATTTGGACACTGTTTTGATGATTTGAAATAATGTACACTAATTTTCAATATATATATATATATATATATATATATATATATATATATGGGAGGGGGGAGGAAGGGGAGAGAGAGGATGGTACTTGTATTGATATTGAAAAATGTTGTTTGTATATGTGTTTTTGTATATTTAGTTTTGTATACTAAATAAAAAAATTTCAAAATAAAAAAAACAAACAAAAAAAAAAAACTGGATAAACCCTAAACAACAGTACAAACACTGGAGGCATTTTTATCAACCAATCCGCAGAAGTTTGGGACTTTTGGCCCTACATAGTTATGGTCATGATACAGTATATAACAATATATTGTAGTAATGTAGGCAAGGGATATACTGCAATGTTTCTAAATCTGATTTTAAGAAGCCTATCATAGTATAAGGATACTATATAAGGATACATCATCATGTATAAATCATGCATAAAAGCCTAGCATGTATTTCAAAGTTCATTGGTTACTGTGGGAAACCAAAACAGATCCTCTGATATTGTGGTGAATTGTAATTATTCAAATGATGCTTTTCAGTGGTATTCCTATAGGATGTAGATTTATTAAATCAAAGAGGTAACTGCCACTATTGCATTCGATTTGTTTACTACAAGTTCCCATTTCCCCAGGAAACCAGTATATGGAGCATAAACACACTTGACTATACTCTCTTATGCAGAAGTAAATAGTATTTTCCAAACATTTTTTAACTAGTGAATTTCAATTATTTTTTGTGCTTTTACATTTCTGTTTTTCATAGTGAAGTGAAAGTACAGTTTTTTTATTCATGATTTTATTTTAAAATTTAAAGCAATCTCTGTTACGAATATATTGTGCAATGGGAAGCATGTCTCCACGTTCCCATGTCAATTCCGGTGCTGTGAAATTTATTTACCTGAGTGGGCGTGTACAATGACATCATCAGCGCAGTGTGATAGCTGTGTGTGTAAAGGCTGCTTGTCATATTCTTCAGCCTAACAACTGACTGTGATCAAAACTTCACCTAAACCCTAGGTTGTAACGACTTGAAATTTTCAGGGTACACAGGGGACGCTCATAGCTACTAGTAACCAAAATTTCTTAAAGGAGTTTTAAGATATTGGGGTAACAAGTTTAAAATCTTATGAAAATTGAACATTTGGGATGCTGTTTCATAAGAAAGCATTTAGGAGCCCAAAATTTAAAATGCTGATTTAGGGACCCCCTGAGGCCACTTACATACCAAGGAGAATTGGGGTGGACCCCTAATTTATACCATACACAAATGGTATTGTATGTAATACCATTTATGTAAATGGTATTACATAATTGTAATACTATGCTACCCTTTTTGATTCTGTTCTTTGAACCCCAATTTCTCTGGAATGAGGAGGTGTAGGAAACTAAAAATGTAGGTGCAAGGGGTGGACCCATGCATAAACCCTCTAAAATATCATCAGCATGACATTATTAGAACATAAACAACTCCGCCCATCAAAACGCCCTTCCAATACACATAACTGTCCACTTCCCTACCTTTAACCATAATTTCTCTAGAGAGAGGTGCAGGTAAACAAAATTATAGGTGCAAGTGGGGGTACACCTGGCTAACACCCCCAAACTTTCATCTCCATGGAATCACTACAACATTAACCCATCAAAATGTACCTTCATGATATACATACCTGTACCCTTACAGTACCTGAACCCCAATTTGTTTTGATGGGCAGAGTTTTTTTATGTTCTAATAATGCCATAGTGATAACATTTTAGGGGGTGTTAGCCACAGACATTCCCCACACATTTTCTGTTTCCTACACGCAGCATGAATGTTTTTCTGGCATTTTCCAGCAGTTTAAAGGTAAGCTTTAAAACACCTAAAATTCAAACATGGGCTTTTAGAGCCTTAGGTTAAATGCTGAAGAAACCGTCAGTGTGGCCCAAGGGGTCCCTAAATTGCATTTTTAATAAAGGACTCCTAGGCGCACTTGCTTTTGAAACAGCAACCCCAGTTTTGTATTTTCACAGGTGTTTACAATTCTGATCATTACATCATACAGTTTAGGAGATATAAAGGTTTGTACACAGAGAGATGTAATGCTGCAGAATATGACATGCAGTTACACACACACAGCTATCACACTGTGCTGATTACTTCATTACACATGCCCACTGGGGCGGATACATTTTTACAAGCTTTTTTTTTCAAAAGAAGACACACATGAGCTATTAGGTGGGGAAGGGACAGCCTGTGTCCCATTCCTATCGTAGATGTGCTATGCTGTTCTGTCCACCCGGCTGTTATCAGCAGCTCGAATCCTCTGAACGGATGACAGCTGAGAATGGAGCAGCCTCTCTGTTCAGAGCCGGGCGGGGGACTCACGGCAGCCAGGTGCTCCACCCACTAAAAGAGGGCTGGGGAGAACTATGTAAGGGTTTTATATGTTATTTTTAAAAGTAATTGTAATCAAGGCTTTTATCCCAATCTTCACTTTTATATTTAGATATGTTGTGACGTGGAATAAAAATGCAAAATAGTTCACACCATGTTGACTTCATTGGCTGGATGCCTCTTTCAGGTCAATGACTTTCCAAACGGTTATTTTTTATTTACCTTTTTTCTTTACACTTAACTGCAAATAATGTCATTTACATATATAATGGCAGTTAAAGGGTACAGAACAATTGTCAATGACAGCAGTCCTGGTCAGAAATCCTTGCTTGATCTAGCTGCAAGAAGCAATGGGAAAAATGTTTAAAATGATGTTTGTCAGGTCATTTTTTTAAAATAGATGTAGTATTGTCTGGCCAGCATTACCTGTTAAAAAATCTATTTTTTTCCATAGGTAACCCTCTTTAAAAGAGTTTTTTTTTGTAGTATAATGTAAAGCTCAACTCGTTACATATTTTATACTCCGAACTATTTTTGTAAAGCAATTGGATCTTCAACTTTATTGCTTCCTCCATAGTAGAAGTTTTAACCCTCATAGACCATGTGCTATTTAATCTGGAATCATTTATACATGTCTCTTCCCTGAAATCATGGCATTGGTGATTGAACAACTTCTTGTTCCAAGATGATCCGATTAGAGAAACCAGCTCTGCATTTTATTTGTTTTTCTTCCAAAAAGTACTTTAAAACAATGCTTACACATTACAATCAATACAATCATAGCAATAATTAAAAAAAATCTCTTCTCTTAACACCAGGAACTTTACCCAGCATCAACATGTCGACCAGTGGTGCACAGCAGACCGTGGAGAAAGGAGAAACAGTGAAAGGTATGGTCACCATGTAAATCAGAATGTAGAAGGTTAACATATGAGAACAGAAAGAGGACATGTTTGAAGGACAACACCCAGAAGTTGCTGGGAAACATATGTGCAACAAGTCAGCAACAGACACAATCAGCCAGCTGGATTTTCCTCAGATAAATTATTTGTATTGATACAAACATGAAATCATCTGTTACTCTCTAGAATTTCCTGTGCGTACTGCAGAAATTGAACTGCTCTGTATCATTTTACCAGACAATGTAGCAGAGGTAGGCCTGTCATACAAAGTAAGTACACTTAAATGATGGTTAGTCAGAGGAATTTGTTTTTTACATGCAGCTTAATCATTAGTGTTTATAATGTACCTGACAGACAAGAGATACTTCCTTGTTTCTGGGCTGCTGGTCCTGGTGCTTAATGTTTTTTAAATGCCGGGTTATTTGCCAAAACCAACCAGGCACCAAGGCAATGGAAGATACCCAAGCTTTAGATCAACCCAACTTTTTATAACTTGTTATTTCCTTGGCAGTGAGTCTTTGAAGTGATGAGTAGAGACAGTGGGCCTAATTAATTTAAGCTCTCCAAGGCTGGTGAGGATACACTTTCATCAGTGAAGCTGGGCGATTCAGCAAACCTGGAGCAGATTTCTTGAAAGTCATTTGCTATTTGCTAGTAAATGTTTTGACTCCTGGACCAGATCCATTCCAGGTTTGCTAGATCACCCAGGTTCATTGATCAAAGTGTTTCTTCTCCAGCCTCGAAGAGCTTTGATAATGCAAACAGTAGTGCCCAGTGGACACATTGTCAGTGAACACAAAGTAAACTGTATTCTATAGATGTTGATGTAACACAAAAGATATGCATCCCTGGGGCCATAATAATGGCTTCTGCAGCTGAACCAGATTGTCTTGTAGACTACAGAGTAATCTTAGAGCAGAACAACTAGAGTCACTTTGGAGCAATTCCAATCCTTGTGAGATCTGGAGCTGTAATACCATATTCCATTTGTAATGCAATCCCCTGATGAAATCTGTTTCTGTGGTGTGACCAAAATCAATGATACTTTAGGTTCATCGGATTTTTACTCTGCATACAACTGGGTTGTGGTGTTAAACATAAATATTGCTCTGAGTAGCAATATTCTCACAGTATTTCTTTTCAGTTGTATTTTACAAGGTGTGTTTGTGTGCACAAGACAAACTGGATAAAAGCCATTTAAAACATTTCACGTTCCTACAAGCTAGGTTAAGTTACTGTTTAGAGTATGGACACACACAGACACACACAAATATATGGTATATTTTTATATATTATTTATATATTATCTATTTTCTTTTCAGGTGTTAAACCAATGAAACCTCCCATTAAACCAAAGCCAATCGTGCCACCAAAGCCAAAGCAAGCTTCTATTTCTACAGACTCTGAAAATAAAAGTCCCTTATTGTCTCCAAACTCTGTAGGACTATGCTCCCCAACATTTGATATCCCTTCAGCTTTTAAGATCAGTCAGCTGACGGGACCACAACCATATGGGGCCAGACGGACTTCTTTGAAAAGATGGTCATCCTCTGTGGGAGAAGAAGTTCCTGTGGAAAGCAACACATTACTGTCACCAGTAGAAAATGTTGTGCCAGAATTGTTCACCAAAATCACAACCCAACCCTTAGTAGCTTCTGTAAAACCTTTGCAAACTGGATCAGTTTGGAAAGGGAAAAGTCCTTTTATGTTAACAACTCGAGGATGGGGGGAACAAAAATGTCAAGGAAAAGATAATCATGAAAGGTGAGAAACTTCTTTTTTTCTTTATTTCTTTTTGTTTTTTTTTTAGTTTGGCTACACAAAAATGCTATACTTATTAAAGCTGGTGTTTCCAATACAGAGGGAGTTTTGTAGGATCACCGACGTTGTGCTTATATATGGCCTATACATCAGCAGTGAACCTAAACACAGTTGAATCCAATGGGAACAGTTGTAGAGTTGCATAAACCCAAAAAATCTGGATGCCCAAATTTTGTTATGAAAACTGGAAACATGTTACATTTTTTGGGGGGGTAAAACTTTTTAATGTTTTTTTTAGCCCTGTTTGCAATCCCTCCATGAAGTGAGTGGAACCTCCTCTTACCCCAGCAGAATCTGACAGATGGTTGCCAAGTTGTACTCAGAGACAGCATGTCAAAAAATCCTAGTTATGATAGTTATTACAAAGTTTCCCCTCTTCTATTATGCCTTTAAGGGTTCTGAAACCTAGCTGCTCTATTTAGTAAGCTTCAATCAAATGTAAGAGGAATGATGAGTCTCTTGCAATGGTGGATCTAGGCTCTCTTAATTTATGTATTTTATTTTATAAAAATGAAGGACCACCTTCATCGTTTGAAAACTATAAAGAATATAACAAAAGATCTAAAAAGGAGATAAAATGTGCAAAACTTCAAAATGAAAGACAGATTGCAAAGGAAAGTAAGGCAAACCCTACATTTTTTTTACATATGTTATTAGCAAAAAGATCAGATCTGAGCATGTAGGCCCCTTAAAGGATGTCTCTGGGTTGGTAACTGGGGATAAAGAAAAGGCGGATTTACTAAACACTTTTTTTAGCTCTGTGTACACAAAGGAAAATGGCAGAGATCAAGTCCAAATTCATAACAGCAATGTCACTGCCCTAAATGAGTCACAATTGCTCAAAATTGATGTGACTGAGAAACAGTTGGGCAAAATTAAGGTTGACAAAGCACCAGGACCTGACAGATTACATCCATGTATCCTCAAAGAGCTGAGCTCGGTTATTTCAAAGCCCTTATTTCTAATTTTTAGAGATTTTTTAGTCACTGGCATGGTACTGGTGGATTGGGGGTAAGGCCAATGTGGTTCCTTTCTTCAACAAGGGAGCAAAGTCATTACCAGGTACTTAGAGACCCGTTAATTTAATGTCCATAGCTGGACTCTAGAGAGGGTCCTAGAGAGTTTGATAAAGAACCACATAGGGGAGTTTCTGCTAGAAAATATTTTTATTAGTGATAGTCAGCATGGCTTCAAAAAGACCGAAGTTGTCAAACAAATTTACTTTCTTTTTGTGAGGAATTAAAAAAACAGGTAGACAGTGGAATAGCAGTTGATATAGTGTACTTGGACTTTGCTTAAAGCATTTGACACCGTACCCCACAGACTGTTAATATGCAAGTTAGGGTCAATAGGTTTAGAAAAGTCAATCTGTAAATGGATAGAGAACTGGCTTAAAGACCGCATCCAGAGAGTTGTAATTAATGATTCATACTTTAAATGGCTAAGGTTATTAATCGTGTACCCCAGGGTTCAGTGTTGGGACCTTTACTGTTTAATACCTTTATAAATGATATAGAGTTTGGGATTAAAAGTACCATTTCTGTGTTTGCAGATGACACCAAACTATGTAATAGAATTAAGTCCATACAGGATGTCTATAATCTACAAGCAGACCTGGATGTACTATTTGATTGGGCAGCCAAGTGGCAAATTACATTTAATATAGATAAATGTAAAGTTATGCACTTGGCGGCTAACAACATGCATGCTTCATACTGTCTAGGGGGAATACTTTTGGGGAAGTCAGAAATGGAAAAGGATCTGGGGTTCTGGTAGATCATAGACTTAATAACAGCATGCAATGCCAAGCGGCAATATCTAAAGCTAGCAACGTACTTTCTTGCATTAAAAAAGGAATAGACTGCAGAGATGGAGGCATATTCCTGCCCCTGTACAAAGCATTGGCCAGACCACATCTGGAATATACAGTCTAGTTTTGGGCACCAGTTCACAAAAAGGACATTGTGGAACTGGAGAGAGTGCAGAGAAGGGCAACTAAACTAATAAAAAGAATGGAGGAGCTCAGCTATGAGGATAGATTAGCTGAATTGAATCTATTCTCCCTTGAGAAGAGATGTTTAAGGGGGGATATGATCACCCTGTATACATATATAAATGGTCCATATAAAGAACTCCCTTCCCAATTATTCACTTTGAGATCATTACAAAGAAAAAGAGGGCACTCCTTGCGTCTGGAGGAAAAGAAATTTAAGCTTCGGATAAGGAAGGGATTCTTCACTGTAAGGTCTGTGAAAATGTGTAATCCGCTCCCTCAGGAAGTAGTTTCAGCAACTACTATAGATTGCTTTAAGAAAAAGCTGGATGTTTTACTAGAAGCACAGAATATAACTGGGTATTAAGGATTTAAAGTAAAGATTATTATTATTATTATTATTATTAATAAACAGGATTTATATAGCACCAACATATTACGCAGCGCTGTACATTAAATAGGGATTGCAAATGACAGACTAATACAGACAGTGATATAGGAGGAAAGGACCCTGCCCCGAAGAGTTTACAATCTAGTAGGTGGGGGAATTTCACACACAATAGAATGGGAGATTTGTAGTGGTGGGAAGTAGTGATGGTTTCAAAAGACAGAAGACTCAATGGGTTTTGAGCGCTCTTTTAAATGAGCAGAAAGTAGGAGCAAGCCGAATAGGATGAGGAAGACCATTCCAGAGAATTGGGGCAGCTCTGGAGAAGTCTTGTATCCGTGCGTGTGATGAGGTTTGAGTGAGGAAGTCATTAGTAGGTCATTGGAGGAGCGGAGAGAGAGGCTGGGGGAGTATTTTTTTACCATGTCAGAAATGTAAATGGGACAATAACTGTGTAGGGATTTGAAGGCAAAGCACAGGAGCTTGAATTTGATTCTAAGGTGAAATGGAAGCCAGTGTAGAGATCTGCAGAAAGATGCAGCAAAAGAGGAGCGGTGGGAAGGATGGATGAGTCTGTCTGCAGCATTCATGATAGATTGTAGAGGAGAGAGTCAGGTTAGTGGAATACCAGAGAGGAGAATGTTACAGTAGTCCAGACGAGAGATGATAAGAGCATGTATAAGGAGTTTGGTGGTCTCAGGGGACAGGTAGGGGCGGATTTTGGAGATGTTGCGTAGGTGGAAGTGACAGGACCTGGAAATGTGCCTGAGGGGAGGGCCGAATAACAGTGTTGTTAATAGTTAGATATATGTCAGGGGGAGATTTGTAATTTGAGGGGGGGATGATGATGAGTTCTGTTTTATCCAGGCTGAGTTTCAGGAATCGGTCAGACATCCATGATGAGATGGCTGACAGGCATGAGACCTTATCCAGGACTGAGGGAGACAGGTCAGGGGTGGACAGATAGATTTGAGTGTCATCAGCAAAAAGATGGTACTGTAGGCCAAAGGAGGATATGAGACTACCGAGAGAGGAGGTGTACAGAGAACCCACGCAACCTCGGGGGGTTGGCGGGACGGGGTAGCCAAAGGTTGCAGGAGCAACATTATCCAAAGCCAGAGAAAGAGAGTGGTTTAACATGGTGGCAGCTTCATCTGGGGAGGTGATTTTGGAGAGGGAGGGGGTTAGGGACGCAAGGCAGTTTGAGAAAAGGTTGTGGTCAAGGTTACAGATATCTCTCTGCCACTGGTAAATAATAGAATTGGAATGACTCCTGTAAAAAGTAGGGATCATCTTCCTCATACATAGACATGCTGTGGCCTCAGTGAATATAATCAAAGTCAAAAAAGCAAAATTTTGCGTATACGTGGTACATGTGTGTATTTTTGTGTGTGGGGGTAATTATGTTAGATAGCTTTCTTCTATCAATTTACATTTTCTTCTTCTTCTACATAGCACCTGTGTGAGCCAAGGGATCTCAGCTTCTGCATATTCGGGAAATAGTGGACTTTTAAATTTCTCTTTTTAATGTGCTTCCATTTAGAATTCTTTGTAAGAGGCACCCTTCTCTCTGTAGCACCATGCACCTTATTTTCAGGCAGTTACACTTACCTATATCTTTCAGTATTGCAGGTCTAGTTCCTAATAGATTTTCAAAATGTATTTCTAAACTCAAGGTAGACACAACTTCTGAATATTTCTTCACAAAACAAAAGGTTCTTGTTCCTTCAGTTTCAGTACTTGGACTGCAACCTTAGATCACTTGCTCCAGCCACATAGCCTCCAGGCAGACATTATGTAAGGAAGCCAAATAATTTATGAGTTAAGGCTTCATCTTCAGACTAATGCGTGACTCTGCAGGGTCTTCTTCTTCCTTGAACTTTCTTTGGGTAAGGTGGTTCTGACTGAGGTAGCAAGTGGCACTGACTTGATGACATTAGCACTGCTTTCTGTACAAATGCATTTTATAAATGTTGGGGAAATGCAGTTAGCTTCTCAAAACTTTGAGTCCCATCCACAAGCTAGAAAACAACTTTTACTTTTTCTAATTTACTTGTCTGTTTAATCTTCACGGACGACGCTGGAACATGGACCCGACGCTGGAACACGGAACCGACGCTGGATTAGCACAGCGGGACCAGGTAAGTGGGGATTTTAGTGTAGGCGAAAAATACGGGGTTAACCAAAAGAGCAAAAATATTTAGTGCGAGAAATTACGGGCTTAGCGGTTAGGGGGTTAATAATAATGTTACTATTATTATTATTATTATTATTATTATTATTAATAATAAACAAGATTTATATAGCGTCAACATATTACGCAGCCCTGTACAATAAATAGGGGTTGCAAATGACAGACAGATACAGACAATGACTGGAGGAGAGGACCCTGCCCTGAAGAGCTTACAATCTAGGAGGTGAGGGAAGTATCACACAAAAGGAGTGGGATATAGAATGGTAGGAAGTAGTGAATGTTTTAAGAGACTGAAGAAAACAGGTAAGCAAGTTTGAAAAGATGAGTTTTGAATGCTCTTTTAAAGGAGCAGAAAGTAGGAGCAAGCTGAATAGGATGAGGAAGACCATTTCAGAGAGTCATGGCAGTTCTGGAAATGTCTTGGAGCTGTGAGGAGGTTATGAGTAACAAAGTCATTAGTAGGTCATTGGAAGAGTGAAGAGAGCAAATGGGGGTGTATTTTTCTACTAGGTCAGAAAGGTAAGTAGGATTAGAACTATGGAGGGATTTGGGGACAAAGCACAGGAGCTTGAATTTGATTCTAAGGTGAAATGGAAGCCAATGAAGAGAACTACAAAGCAGCAGGGTTAGTGGAATCCCAGAGAATAGGATGTTACAGTAGTCCAGACGAGAGATAAGAGCATGTACAAAGAGTTTGTGGTCTCTGGGCACAAGTAGAGGTTAATTTTCGAGATGTTGTGCAGGTGAAATTGACAGGACCTGGAAATTTTCTGAATTTGGGGGGTAAATGAGAGGGCAGAATTGAGGGTGACTCCAAGACAACTTGCCTGAGGGGAGGGATGAATAACAGTGTTGTTAACAGTTAGATATATGTCAGGCGAGGTACTGTATTGGAATTTGAGGGGGGAGGGATGATGAGTTCTATTTTATGCAGGTTGAGTTTCAGACATCTGTCAGTCATTCATGATGAGATGGCTGACAAACCTGATTAAACCTTGTCCAGGACTGGGGGAGACAAGTCATAGGTGGACAGATACATTTGAGTGTCATCAGCATACAGATGGTACCTTAAACCCAAGGGGGATATGAGATTACCAAGTAAGGAGGTGTACAGAGAAAAGAAAACTGGTCCAAGGACTGACCCTTGGGGGACACCAACAGTGAGGAGAGTTGGAGAGAAGGAGAGAGAGAATTACCAAAGAAGGAAACTTGAAAGGAGTGGTCAGACAAATGGGAAGCAAACCAAGAGAGAGCAGTGTCACTGATACTAATGTAGTTCATGATTTGTATTAGAAGGGGGTGAGCAACAGTGTCAAAAGCAGAGGAAAGATCAAGGAGAAGGAGCAGGGAAAGTTGCCTTGAGACTTCACTCTGATGAGGTCATTGGCCACTTTAGTAAGGGCTGTTTCAGTGGAATGAGCAGCTTGAAAGCCAGACTAGAGTGGGTCAAAGAGAGAGTAGAGAATAAGGAGCAAGAATAGGTTGTGGTCAAGTTTATAGATGTCTCTGTGCCATTGACCAGGTCTGGGATGTGGCAACGGGGGAAAAAAAAAGAGATAGGTTGAGGGTGATTAGGTTGTGATCAGAAAAAAAGGAAATGGTGAGTTGTCAAGGTGGGTGAGTTTGCTGAGTTTGGAAAATACCATGTCTAAAGTGTGTCCGGTGATGTGTGTGGGCCTGTTTATGTGTCAGTCCAAAGAAGGATGTAATGGAGAGCAGTTGGCTGAAGAAGAATGGTTGGGATCATCCACTGCAACAATAAAGTCCCATGAGGGTGGGCAGGTTAAGGGAAGGAATATATGGTAGCCAACAGGCAAAGTTATCCAAAAATTGTGAAACTGGGATGGGAGGGGGGGTGGGGGGCAGACTACAGCAACAATGGGGGACAGGGGGCCAAAAAGAAGGATGGAATGGACTACAAATTAGGTGAAAATGAGAGAGGATGGGTTAGGAAGGACTCTGTAAGTACAGTTAGGGGAGAGAATGAAACCAACACCACCACCTACTCAGGTATAAGGTTATGTGTGAAGTGCAAGCAGCAGAGATAGAGAGCAACAGCAGAGGCAAAGTCTGAGGAGGAAAGGCAAGTTTCAGCGAGAGCCAGGATGTTTAGAGATTTAAAGAGGATAGGGCTGTGGATGGAGGTTAGTTTATTGCCAACAGATCTGGCAGAGACCGCCAGAGAAAGGAGGTAAAACGTATGCGTTGGGTGAATTAAATTGAGGTTAGGAGAAGGGAGTATTTTGCTGAAAGGGTATGGAAGAGAGAGGCTGTGAGGGGACCATCGTTACACCAGCAAGTAGTAGTAGAGAAAAACAGTACATGAGTACAGACAGCGAAAGCATAAGAGTGAAGGAGCAGTCAGACAAAGAGTTAACAGACTGGGGAGGAGGAGAGGGAATATAACAGAGAGTACAGGGTGAATGATACATTGTAACAGATGATGGTAAATCAAAGGAGCACATTAGACACATGTGCAAACTTAAGTCCATGTGAGCGCAGCTGTAGTAAGGGTTGTAGTTAGGCTTTTCAGCTTAATGAGTTCCAGGTTTGGGAATGGTGAAAAGGCAGTTCAGATTGGCAACAGCAGAGGTTGTGTTGGAGTCCAGGTGAAAACCTAATGATGATTCAGACCAAAGGCATGAGTTGGGAATTGCAGAGTGTAATGGTGGTTCCAATTTTGTTCCACCTGGGCCGGTGACCAGGATCCCACATGACTGTTCCTTATGTTTAAATAGAAGTGCTTTGGGCCCTGAATATGGACAGACTGATGAAAGTAACAAGGGATTTGCAAGATCAGTTGAACCTGGGTAGGGAAGGGGTTAGCAGGGCAATACATATCAATGTGCAGTCAACTGGAACAAATGGATAGTGAACATATTGTTGACAAATTCAGATTTGTGCAGTGAGTACATCTAAAATGAATCACAGTCAGATTTCGATTGTATTGCAACAGAAATTGAAACAGTTCATGAAGGAAGTCAGAATGAGTGACATACCATAGGCAGTCAGATTTTATGTTTACAACTTTTTAATACATTTACCTGATTTGATTTTTTTCAGTGAATCATCTTTCCAAAAACACAGTTTTAGCTCAGCCTCAAAAAATGCAGATTTGAAAAAAAAGGAAACAGTTCTGGAAAAAAATACAGTTATAACCCAAATCAGCCCTTCTAGGTCCATGTCAACAGGGCATCATGGGGAAGTAGATACAGATGTCCAAGACCACAAACTATGCTTGTCAAAACCACTTAATGAGTTGGAGAAAACATCATTTGGGCCTACATCTGAGAAAATACTAAAATTGGAGGCACCAACTCAAGATAAAGAAATTAAAACATTTCCATCAATACCTACTTTTCCACAAACTGATGTTTGTCTTGAAACACAATATGAACATAATAAACTAGACACCAAAACAGGGGGATTTAATTATCATCATGACCAAGAAACTAGAAGATGTCCAGAGGATGGAACCTCTACACAAGTGAAAACAACTTTAGGAACTAAAGATCATGACGAGCAGTTAATTTCATTTGTGCCTTCAACAATGCCTAAAGCAAATATTCTTGTAACGGACAATTTAGCACATATAGAAGAAAAAAAAGAGAGCCACTTTTCTGACATATCTAAACCAACACCCCAAGAAGTATATAAGTACGGCGAAGATAGAATCAATGATATACCAGAACCAACAACAGTAAATAGAGAGGAGCAGGATGCTGACTCTGGCTATCTGCAGGTAGGATTTAAAGACAATAAAAAAATGTGTTATTTATTCCTAAAATGCTAAAGAACAGATCCAGAATGAGCCAATATAACTTAAGTAGCCGTTTTTTTAATTCAACAAATCTTTTTTTGAGAAGATTGTTTTTTTTTAGTATATATGTAAAAGAGATCAGCTGAACATAGTATTATAAATGAATGACTAATAATTTAAAAGTTTATTTCATGCATGGTGACATCCGTGTACTTCATTTCTAATGCTGTCTTGTACCATGTTTGCTATAAAAGGTTTATACTATGAAGTCTCTAAAGAAAACCCCTAAAGCTGGCCATGCATGCAGCAATTTTATAGGGCAATCACATTTTCCTTTTTTTGTTGAAATCATAAGGAAATTTAGAACAACAAAGGAAGAGAGATAGGATCAAAATTGTCCTGAACAGCTAAAGCTGACAAATCTGATTACATTTTATGACAATTAAAAAAATAGTTTTTTTTTATGTTTACATTTTGAACTTTAGGTGTACTGTAATAAGCTAGTCAGTTGGTGGTTTAGTTTTTGATGATTATTTGCGATCATATGCATGATTTCCATAGCAAATAATTGTAATTAGGTGAAAATTGCATAATTTAGGGCCAACTAAATGCTTCTGACTAGGGAGAGTGAAGGTCCACGGTGACTGACACTGCCAGAAACTAATGACAATTATGGTCACTATAACTGTAATAGAATGAATTAAAAATATTTGTAAAGCAAAACTGCGCTGCTAACACTTTTCTTGCCATTTTTGTCTCTTGTAATATTATTAATAATTACATGTGGTTGAGATTTGCCTCTAGTTTGCAAAATCTGCATTGCATTATCTGCATGTGATTGCTATGACAAGTAATTCTTATAAGACACACCCACATCCACTTGGCTATGTCCCACATTCTGCAAATCATTTGCTTCCTTGGCCTCTCTTCTATTAAACCATATATAGCTTCAGGGCAAAAGAAGATAATTTTGTTGTGGATCAGTGCTTTAACTTTATTTTTTGGGGATATTAGTTTGTCAAATGTATTTCCAGTCCCCATATTGCTGACCATGAATGTTCTCGTTCCTCGCTAAATTTTGATCCTAAATGTATGTTTACTAACTCCTTTTTGAAACAGAGTATTGAAGTAAATGAAGCCATTCACACATAAAAAGAGTGGTACCTTATTAATGTGTCAGAGGATTTTTGAATAGAAATACCAGGGTCATCACCAGAAAGGGGGACAAGAGTTACCTCTGTACTGGGTCCCTTGACTTTTACAATGCTGAAACTTTCTGATATAGACTAAGGGGCCTGGGAAGTTTACCTTAATATGGGGCCCAGAGATTTCTGATGGAGGTTCTGAGAAACACAGTGGCATGTCTGCTGCTAAGCCACTGCTTCATCAATATGCTTATATAGGCATAGTATATTGTTTTTGAGTACAGAGGTAGTAGGGTAAGCTCCACTTATGCTTGGTTTACATGGCTCAATTTTCAAAGCTTTACCACCAGCAAAAGGGCCATTTCAGACCTGCAATGAGCCTTAGCATTTATGAGAACCATTTTCACATGGCTGCATGCAGCTGGAGCTGCGGCAGATTGGTTCTCAAAAGCTGCACTGTTGAAGATTTGCAAATCTTAGTTACCAGCAGTCTAGTTTGCATCGCCAATTTCCTGCCAACAGCAGGGTTTCACATCATGGTAGTGAAAGAACCCCAAAGCAGGTGCTGTGTCAAATGTTTTTTGATCCAAAAAAATTCAAATTAGGAACACTGTTTCCAAATAGAGATACCTGTTTTAGTGTTTTAGTATTGTAAAATGAACTGATATTCTGAAACTTTCCCATTTCAGAGTAAGTTTTTTGCAGCATAACTCAAATCATGAGCAAATAATGGAAAAATCAGAAAGCTAAGACCCATGTCTAGTGTGTGCTATTGTTATTGGCCAATTTTCACTGTAGAGAATAATAAAATCTGTTTAGTTTTCTTTACCCATGCGCTCCCTTGTGGTTGATCATTTATACCCATACAGGGAACTCCTTCCACAAGGTGACCTTCATCTAACCAATTGAATATACAGGGCAGATGTTGATTGGCCAACAACAGTTTGGAAGTAAACTGAAAAATTATTTAGTGAAAATTATTGATACCACCCTGTTCTAAATCTATATTTAATTCCTCCAAATACTTGAGTGATAGAGTGAATTGATGTTAAAAAGAAATTTTCATCTACATATAATGATAATATACAATCTACTTTTCAGCAATATGACAGGGATTACAAACTTCAGTCATGTAACTTGAAAGACCATGGGACTATGGTACCATGGGATTGAATGATTTTAATTATAAATAACTACTATTACTTAGACATTAGGAGACTTCTAAACTCTAAAACTTCATTACATTGGGATTTTTTAACATGCTCCCCATATCTGATCAAGACTACTGTTTGTTCACCTTGAAATGTGACATTACCTACTTTTACCCTTTGCAATACCTAGCTTTTTTCAAGCCCCTCTTCATATATACTCTGCCAATAAAAAAAATATTTACTTATCTAACGCCTATTCAATTTTCCAGTTGTAGCTTCTACAGTATATGTTAGGGAAGGTCACAATTACACTCAAACAACTGTAGAATATTAGATAAAACGACCAAGTGTATGGTTTAGCCTAATGATACCTCTACAATAGGAAGCCCTATATTGACTTCCGTCATTCCTTTCATCCCGCCAGGAACCAGACTAATCCTGGGGCAGTTACATTAGCACAACAAGGGAGAGAAACTATTTCATTAACTTGCTTCTTATTCATCCCTATTTTTACAGGATCCGGATTTTAGGGATCGGTATAGTGTGCTTGTAGTTTGACCTTCACTATTGTATGTATTTTGCTTGGATTGCTTGATTGCTTAGCCTTATGTTGTATCCCAAGCATGTTTGTTTGATATACACACGTTCATTTAACTTTTACTGCTGTGTTAAAAGCTAGTTATTTTTTAGACTACTGCTTTACCTGCTTAAATCCAGTAATAAAAAAACAAAACAAAAAAAAAACAAAAACAGAAGTTGGTCACCGCTTATTTTTAAAATCTTTTATTTTTAGTCTGTCCATTCCTTGCTTTAAAAGGGGTCCTGCTAACATGCAATGGTTTCTGCATTAATGTAAATTTACTAAACAGGACCATGATTAAAAAAGATCCTGCTACCAAAAATCCATAAACTGCTGCTGCCGCTGTTTTTACTGACAATGCTCTACATCTGTTTTCAGAACACTATGAACATCACCCTGCTGACTCTTTCACCTGCAACTATATATATATATTTACAGTGATACCTCGGCTAACAAAGATAATTCGTTCTGGAATCACATTTGTTGGCTGAAATGTAATTTCCTGTAGATTTCTTTGGAAAAATAATTTAATTTGTTCTGGAAGCTGCCCACAATTTAAAGATAAATTTTATAAAAATAGTAAAAAGCACAATATAAAAGGCCATACTCACTAAAGGCTGAGATGAACAGTTTCCCAATTGGAACAGGCTAAACACGTTATTAGGCAGCATGGTGTCAGTTACTGTATAAAATCCTCACTGTGAGTTAATCACAAACAAAGCAAAAAAAAACTTTATGGAGCCTAGGCATTCTTTAACTTCTGTAGCAAGCTCTGCTTTGATATGCCGAAACAACTGCAGAGTTTGTTTTGGTCATTAAAGAGTTACAAGACGTTGAAGAAGAGCTCACCCTTTAAGATCACCCACAATCTCAGCTCTGTTTAGCAAAAGATTTTTCTGCAAGTCATGCAATCTGCCCCCCTCCCCCACTCCAGCCTCCGTCCTGCACACAGCAGGGAAGCCCCGTTCTTGCTTTTCTTTTTGTACATTTGTTAGCCGAGTCTCTTAAACAGTGAAAAACAATTTGTTATCTGAAAAATTCGTTAGCAGGGCCACTTGTTAGCTGGGGTATTACTGTGTATATATATATATATATATATATATATATATATATATATATATTTACATTTGGTAGTATCTTAATACAAACTATACAAAGAGTTTGCTTTTACCAAGTGCATTGGGTAGTAACTAATACAAAGTATGTGTGTGTGTGTATATATTTATACATATACAGTAATACCACGAAAATTAGCGCTTCTAAATCTGCGGCTTCACAAATTCCCGTGTTTTTTTCCTTGGGACCTAACACTTAGAATTCAAGGCTAAACTGTATCCAAATCAGCTGATCCATAAAAGCATAAAAAAGACAGAAGGAAAATAATTTTTTAAGTTGTTAAAAAAAAAAAGAATCATTACTGAATGTATGGTAATTTTATTTCTAACGAGAGTTCAGCGTTTCAGAGAACACACGGCCGGCCACAAATTTGCGCATTTTCAAAACTTCGGGATATTAATGTTACTGCTTCATCAGGAAGAAAGACTATCTGACAATCTTTCTGTTTTCTGATAAAAGACTCCCTTAGCGTTACTAAAACATAGTAACTTATATATCAATAAATAAAATGAGAATTAGGGTGTGTTGTATATTTCTATATAACTAGTGATTCTGACTCATGATTTAATCATGTAAACAACCACCTTATTTAGTCTACTATCATTTGAAATGTACCTGAATTTACATAATATTCTGGATTTAAATGAAATAAAGCTTTGACTACCTGCACAAACCTAAATCATGTCTAGAGAGAGGGACATCAGAAGTGTTTGGAGGGAAATTGCTGGTATGCATATTAAGAAAATGACAACACTAGAGGCAGCAGAATTACAAACATTTGTTTAAATCCATGAATCAGAACTCTTTACATGATTTGTTATGAGAACAGTATAAGTCAAACTAAATGATTTAAATTACCTGAGCCTGGAGACAGTCCAGAACGAAAACTGGTTCTGCTGGCTCCTCTTAAGCAGTCCATGTAGTAAGATAATTATCTAAATTTTACATTGGCAACTTTTCTTTGTAAGGGAACATATTCTTCACATTTCTCTTTGAGCATTATGTTATAGGCTTTGTGTCATATAGCAATTCAACCCATCCAACAGAAACTTTTCTCCAGCATAAATGCAAAACGTGTAAAACAAAGTCCTTGTGAATGTATATTAAGAAATTATATTTCTTTTCAGAAATGTAGACAAGTAAACAGTTGATTCAAAAACCACAATGTATCTTTCAATAGGTATATGACAGAGCTAAAAAATTTCTTTTAATATTAGCTTGGAATACCAATAGAATGTTCCCCAGTATTGTAGTTGAGATTGCATAAAAATATATAAAGATAAACTTCTGAACTTCTGTAAAAACATAACTAAGCAGTGATACAAGACTTTAAAAAATGTTGGTACATCTTAAAAAAAAAAAAAATATATATATATATATATATATATATATATATATTGGAATTTTGTAATGTATGTCCATATTGTAGTAGCTCTTTACATGTAACTATTGTTTAGGATTTGTAAATATATTGAAATCAATTTCTGTGAATTGCTTTTTTTTTCTCGACATGTATCCTCTAGACCTCACAGAGTCAAATCACAATTAAAAAACAAAACACAGAAGACAGGATTCAGGGAGAAATTGAACAAGTTGAGAAGTATAAAGTTTCTTCAGGACCCAACATAACTGAGAAGCCAGTGACAGAGAATGAAATATATAAAGCTTTTCCCCATGAAAATAAAGAAAATACTGATCCTTTGGAGCACAACCTACTGATTGCAGCTGAGCACTATGATTTTCAAAAAGGAAAAACTCAGGTGGCCAGTGAGGACAATAATAAAATATATTCAGATGAAGAAGACAAGAAGATTGTTGATCCAACAAACATACAACCCCTTGTCTGTACAGTGAGACCATATGACATCTATTCTGAAGGGCAGCAAAAGTCCAGCACACAAATACATGATTATAACATAGAGGAACAACAGGACCAGTTTCAAAACAGTAAACATGCTTTTGAATATGTTTCTCATGAAACATCAGAACATTTTGGGAAACAGACAGAATATTCTTCAGGATACAGGTAAAGTTCCTTTTTTACCCAGGGCTAGGTTGATAAAGAAGAGATTGCAAATTTAAGAAGCAGCTTGAGATGTATTCTAAGACAAAAACTGAAGTAAGTTTTGCAGGAAGTAGTCATCATAGCAGTTGTCCTGTTAAGAAAGCAGACCAAGATCAAATCAGGAAGCAAATAGAGGTAAGAAGCAGACCAGGGAGTAATGTAAGAAGGCAAAATGTGTTGGAAAAAGGTGGAGATAGAACAGGTTCAAAGTCAAGCCAGGACAGCAATGGGTAGACAAACGACAAGGTCAGGTACTCAGGTACAAGGTCACATAGTAATAGATGGAAGACCATCCTGCAAATTTTTTGTTCAGCTCTCATCCTTTATTAATGAGCTATTACTCACTCTTGAAGTCCTGTAATCAATTTCTACTAGTGGGTGAGATGTTAACATTTCATTTTCATTTAGAGTATAGAATCACTTTAAGAACATTCATTGTGATTTTACAAGTCTCTTAGCTCGGAATTGTTCCACTCTGAGCAGCTGCATACTGTTTTCCATCCAAACAATGTACAATTTTTTGCCCCCCAGCATGTAGAGTATAATTTACACAGTGAACCACATTTCTGTGGCTCTTGATCAAGACCACACACTAAACACACATCAAATTCTATATTATATTATAGAGGTACACAGTAAAATTGGGATACCAGTTATTTATTTAAGGATATATTCACATAATACATCAGATTTTTTTAAGGTTTTGGCATGCTCTGTATAATCTAGATTAATCAATATGCTATATGTTTTTAATTTAGCAAGTATTGCATACTGTTTTTTAACCCTGATAAAGTTTGCCTCAGTTTGTTCTGACAGGAAACAAAAATAATTCTGAATCCCAAAAGCACCTGGATAATTCTTTACAACATAACTTTATAAGTGATAGCAAGGTTTCAGGAAATTGAAATTGTTATACAAATCTTGAGACGTAAGTAAACACTAAGGACGGGTTCAGACCTGCATTGGGGTCAATTGATCTCGTCTGGCTAACGGAGGTTAGCACCTTGCCAGCTGCTTTGCTTCTTTGCTGCTTGCACCTCAGTGTTGGTTCTTAAATATTTCACAGGGTTGGCAGTGAACGGTAATGAACCATTTACTGCAGCACCTATTCATTTTTTATTGGGCTGTCATGGGTGGACACTTCATATTGCATCTCCCTGAGTCAGTGATTTACTGGCATAAGGAAATGGAAAGCGCACTGTATGCTCACTACTAGCCTTAAACTAAAGTAGTAGCAGTTGAAATAAGGTTTAATTTCTGCATACAGAGGAGATTCTTCACAGTTGGGACTGTGAAAATGGGAATAGACTCAGAAAGTAGTTTACCAAGGTAATTTAATAGTTTTTAGGAAAAACTGGATGCATTTTTTAATGCACACAATGTAATTTGGTATAACATTTTAGGAGTTACAACATCGACTAATGGTCCAGAAAATATCGGATTGCCTTAAATAGGAAGGACTTTTCCCCAAAGTTTGAGAAAATTGAACCATGCTTTTTAGGGTGTTTGACGTCTCTAAATCACCTGTGTGTAAAGGTTTATTCTATGTAATTTACCTCGATGGACTTTTTTCAACCTTACTTACTATGTAACACAATTTTCCTATCTATGCGTTTAGCAACTCTTCATTCATATCATTGAAGCACTGAATTGGCTTGAACCAACTCCTGAAGAAGTCTATTTGCAATTTTTAGCTCCCACAGTAAAAAAAACCCTTTTTTTATACAAAGCTCCTTTCCTACAGTCAGAAAAAAATCTCTCTTGTATTTTTAATAGCCTTACCGGTGGGAAAGTTTCTACCTAATTAGCAATGTATAATATAAGATAGCCATTGTGTAAGGCCATGGCCATTGTGCCCTGGTCTGCACCAGTATTCATAAGATGCCAGTCCCCCAATCTAATGCCACAGTCTTCGCCTTTAGCAAGCCCCTGCTAAGCCTTAGTTTCTCCCAGCACACGTTTGCCCCCAGGTCTTAATGCGCAAAGGATGGTGCCTGAGGAAGGGCTGGCAGAGGACCAGGAACCCACAGATAAAGAAGTACCAAGAATCCAACAGACAAGTCCAGAATACAGAGCCAGAGGTCATAACAGATAATCATCCGCCAGACGAAGTACACAGGGGCAAACACAAGCAGAGTCGGGGTCTCAGGCAGAAGGTTGGTCCAGGCAGCATAAACTCACAAGGTCAGAAACAGGCAAAGTCAGCAACAGCAAATCAATTGAGAAACTCTCCAGCTCAACGTTACAACAGGGACTGGTGACTGGGAGCAGAAAGGCTTTAAAATCCCAGCAGCCAATGGAAGTACAGGACTGAGTTAGTAGCTGATCAGCCTTTAGAATCCCCTTCAGCTGTGCTCAGCCTAATAATGCATGCTGAGGATGTCATAAAATACATCCGGCTACATGGCTAAATGAAAACGGGCTGCTGCTTTTTCTCAATACTCTTTGCCGCTGCAAGTGACATTTCTGGGCAAAATAGGCTGTGTGGGAAACTGCGGTGGCGCACAGCACAAAATCAAGATAAGTGTTTACTAACACATTGCTTCTTAAAAATGAATACAATTAGTTCTGGTTATCTTCCACTATAGCTGAATTACTAATTTATAGATCCTTTGCATATGTCCCTATCTCAAGTCTTTTATTTTATTCAATAAAGTATCCCGCTTGTTCTATAACATGCAGACATGCCTTCAAATTTTTTTGTCTTAGGATATTTTCATTAATTAATATTTTACAATTTAGTGGTAGAACAAGATCTTTTATCACCAAGATATTTATTTTGTCCATTATTTCACATAAAAACATCACAATGAGGAAAACTGAAAATAGAACAAAGACTAACTAACAATCAATATTTCTGCACCTTTTAATTTTTCCCAACACTCCTATTTTTAAAATCCTTTAACAACACAGCTCATGGTATGTTTTAAGCACTTTACAGCACTGCATATATACTAAAGTAAATAGACATCTTAGAGGACCCAGAGGCATATTTGTACACATTTCACCAGCAGATGCTACCAAAAATGCACCCATATCCTTGCCTACCTTTTAAAGAAAAGGGGGGGGGCTTTGTCTCCCAACTCAGATTTGATTCTCAACATCCCCTCTATTTGAATATAGCCACAAACAAAATTCACCCTAGAGAAAATATTAAGTTCCAGAATTCAACATCTGTTTTTTACCAGGAAAAGTGCTATATAAACTCAGGGAATGTACATTTGCTTGCCAAATCCCCCAAAGTTAACCCACTGATTCAATTGCACAAAGTACCATATTTTTTTTACTAGTTCAAAACAATGGTGAAATTGCATGTACTTTGGCTTATCTATTCATAAAAAACCTTATAGAGACCCTTCACCTTTTTTACTTAAAACAGACCTGTCAAACCTTTTAAATATTTTTTTTTATGTGAAGGGGAGACTCCTGCCCTTCTGTCTTTGCCGCCGCAGGGTAGCTGCATGAACATCTGTTTTTCTAGCTCAAAGGGGTATTAATTTGCATTAGTGGATGACCCCTGTCTATTTAGGCTGCAAGACCAGAGTGTGCTTTTTAAACTAACTTCCTGTAAACTTGTGCCCAGCAGAAGTTTATTAGCACCTGAATCTTTAGTCTGCCCTTTGTTGCTGTAAAGGGAAAGTTTACTGCCTACACTACTAGTACAATACATCAGAAGCAGAGTAAAGCATATAGGGGCTAGCAATGGTTAAGGAGCTATAGTACAACTGGGCTGCATTAACACACAGCAGCCACTACTCCTGGTATGCCTCTCTGGTGGTCCTAGTTAGTCTACCTAGCCTATGTGGACTTTTCTGGTTTTGTTGAAACTGAAAATGTTAATTGCTATTATTGGCTAACTTTATAACATCCCACTGTGGATGATGGTACTATAAATATATATATATAAATATAAATATATCTTTATTATAATAACATATGGGTTTCTGTTCTAATCTGCTGTACCTTTAATTGCACATACCCCTCATCAATATTTTGACGAGATCATATTTAGTATTTGCTTTGTTACTTCAGGACTTGTAGAGTCTTAGTGTTTACAAACCTGAGTGTTATGACTTGCATTTAAAAGGTTATTTTTTGTTTGCATACATTTTTTGTATTTACTTTTGTATATACCCGACACAGTTCTTTACATATATTTTTTTTCAGATCAGTTTTTGGGAATAAAGCCAGATCATTTATTGACTCTGAAACACACTCCACACCTGAACTGCCTGAACCTGCAGACAGTGAGACATCAGCGAACCTATACATGGAATCACAAACATTAGAGGATGACAGCCTGATTCCAGGGGAAGTTATTCCTCATCCAGTTAATGACTCAAAGGAGCCATCACACAGTTATGTGGAAAGGCATACTCAACCAGACAATCCTCAGAAAGACCTGAGTCCGTTGGAAGGATGTAAATCTAGTAGACAAGAACTTAACTTTGAAGAGATACAGTTCAGATATTCTGAAAATTCTTCACAGGATCCAGCTGCTGGAGTAACCCAGCCAGATGAGTTAAGTGACCACTACAAACAATCAACTAGGCTTGAATATTATACTTCCCACTCACCAAGAGAATATGAACATGAGGTTTTATTAGATAAGCTAGATGACAGAATTGATGAGTTAAAAAAGATACAGTACAGTCAATCACAAAAGCAGGAATGCAGTTATCTCCAAACAGTGGGGCTAGATGACAAACAATCAAATGAGCCAGTCCATACACATGGAGAGCTTGTGGAGCCAGAATATAAATATCAACAGCCAGTACACACATATATACAGTCAATCAAGCCAAATGAACAGTTAGAGGAGTCAGTTCAAAGATATGACCAGTCCAAGGAACCAGTAAATGCATATGAAGATTTACAAGATATGCCAGTTAGCAGATATTTAAAGTCAGAAGGGTCAGATTTTAAATTAGAACACACAGAAGAATTTGATCACAGACATCAAAAACTGGCACATTTAGTCCCTAAATATGAACCTCTAGAAGAACCATCTTTTAGATGTGAAGAATCAGAAGAGACAGTTCACAGAGATGACCAGTCAGAAGAGTCTGTTCATAAATATAAACAGTCAGACATGCTAGCTGGCAGATTCGCACAATCAGAACAGCTAGTTCAAAGTTGTCAGCAACCAGGAAAAATATTCCATACATATCAGGTGTCAGAGGTCCCGGTTCATAGGTATGAACCGTCAGAAGAGTCAGCTCAGAAAAATGAACATTCAGAGGATCCAATTAACAAATACAAGCAATCAGAAGAATCAGAGGATCCAATTGACAAAAACAAGCAATCAGAAGAATCAGAGGATCCAACCAACAAATACAGGCAATCAGAAGAATCAGAGGATCCAATTGACAAATACACGCAATCAGAAGAATCAGAGGATCCAATTGACAAATACAAGCAATCAGAAGAATTAGAGGATCCAACCAACAAATACAGGCAATCAGAAGAATCGGAGGATCCAATTGACAAATACAAGCAATCAGAAGAATCAGAGGATCCAACCAACAAATACAAGCAATCGAAAGAGTCAGAGGATTTATTCAACAAATACAGGCAATCAGAACAGTCAGAAAATGCGTACTTAGAGTCAGTCCATAAAAATGAACTGTTTGAAGATCCAGCACAGAAATATAACCAATATGAACTGACAGCCAAGTTTGAACATACAGAGCAGCCAGTTCAGGAATATCAAAATTCAGCTAAACTAATTCCCAAATATGAAATGTCAGAGGAGCCAGTTAATAAAGATAAACAGTCAGAGGAGATAATTGACAGTTATGATCAATCTCAGGAGCCAGATCACAAATATCAACTGCATGATGAACCAGTCTATATTTCTGATCCAGTAAATCAGTATGGACAAATAAAGGACCCATCGTACAGTCACATGGGGTCAGATGCCAAAAGCTTAGAGTGTATGCAGTCTAGACTCATAGATTTGGAGTCCTTCCAACAACACCATAAACCCGTTCAATCAGAGGAAATGGACAGTACACCTTATATTTCAACAGCATCACATGACATTGTTAGGTGTTCTGAAGAAGATGTAAGAGCAAATGAATACTTAGATCAGCAGCCAAATGACATTTGCACAGAAGACATAAAATATAGTGATACTTTAGCTGATAAAGTACATGATAGAGAAAAAACATTAGAAGATCAAGTCCATAAAAAACAGCTATCAGAGCAACAGCAAGAGGATATACCACATGGTTATACTAAATCAGAAGAGGATGAACATGTAGATGGCACTCTGGAGGGTTCTAAACAGGAGTTACTAACTATTACAAATGTTGAATCAGATGAAACCATGACAGATGGGCTACAGGATCAAGATGCTACAATGACTTGCCAAATTCCAATAGGGCATGCTGAACATGGTGAATTGCAGACCGTTGACCATATATTACATGCAATCAAAGAAAGTCAAGCCGAAGAACCAAAAGAGACACAAGAAGAAGAACCACGTGTAGAAAATTTTGACTTTCTTGAGGTATGTTATCCCTCTTCAAGGTACTAAGCATGGTACCGTATTTAGTGAATAAGGAGAGTAAAGAGCAGCCAATTATTAGTAATTCAAAGGTGGTGAGACAGACATTAATAATTCTCTAGTGAACAGCTTTTCTTTGTTTTTTTTGAACATGGCATATTTTCAGATACAGTATATTGCAATGATTGTGCAACCCTTGCAAAATGTAACAGATTGGGTCATCCACGCTAATGTGCAGGGATTTAATGACCGCTAGAGTTTCATTCTTCCTTTTTTTTTACCTATAAGTCGCTACCTTCCTTCCACCAGTGTAATGATACATTTTCTGATTTTGCCCATTAGAAAGAAACTTTCTAATAAATTTAAAAACGGGGGATTCATCGTGATAGATAATTTATTTTGAATATTTACCACTTGAGTTTCATACATATTTAAGTTTTTTTATCTTGCACCATCTGGTTTGTCTTTTTTGTAATCATTTGTTGCATTCTGTTTAGGGTACTGGTGTTCTAGATTCATCTTTAATGAAAGGCAGAGCTTCTCTGGGTAGAAAAAGATGCCACAGGACCCCTGCTGGAACCCCTGCTGAAGAAGAGAAGGATTCTCAATACTGGATGTTCAGAGACTCCACAGGTATAGAAACTACCTACTACTCTTTTCATTTCTTTGGGCCCTCCTGTATGTTCTGTATTAAAGGAAGTAGGAAGTTGAGCAATCTAAGCAGCTGGAAATACTGGAATCAACCAGGCAAAAAAATAGGGTGAGGCTTTGGAAAAAAAAAATTACCATATATATATATATATATATATATATATATATATATATATATAAAAGTATATATATGGGATCCTCTACCCTCAGAAGCGCCAAATAGAATTTGGCCATCTGGCGCTTCCTCGAGGTCTCGAGGATCCCGCAGGATCCCGCAAGGTCTGGGAGCCGCTTCCCTTTCCTTTGTGTGACGGGCTCTCTCGACGCTGCTGATGCCACTTCACTACGGATTCACAGGGCGTGCCCTGCATTGGGGGGACATTTCCGGCTCCTCTGAGCTGGAGGTCTCCTCCACGTGTGGCGCTATCATATAAAGACCGGCGGGATGGCAGAAGGAGGTAAGTGTCCTGGTCTCCTGTAAGCAGCAGTTACCAACAGCTTGGTGGCTTTGTTAAGATTGAAACAAGTGAGTCAAGGGAATCAAGTAAGTTCTTTACTTTGGCTGGCTGGCTTTCATTATACATTTTTTCATTTAAATTAATGGCTGTTTTTTACACTTTGCAGCAAACAAGCTGTAAGGATTGGTTGAATCTAAATGGATTCAGTCAAGTGGATTCTACTGACTTAGTGTTCATCATGTTAAATCAACTGAGTCCCCTGACTTACAAAGTTATACTGGCTGATATAGTATCTATTTTAAAATAACAAGTTGTTTACACTTTATAGTTTTAGACTAATTTGGTGTCAGCCTTGGAATAGGAAGGCATAATTTTCCCACCAGTAGGGTGAGTGGAGTTATTGATTTGAATCATGTTTTCACATTGGGTGTTCACACAATTATAAATATGTTTGCAACACAATATATATATGTATAATTGTGAATTTTAGTTGTTGTTTTTTTTTTAATATCCCTCCCTCTCCCCATGTTATAGGAGGAATATAAAAACAGATAAAAAGTAAAAGAATATGGTAATATATTGAGGCACATACACTTTGATAATTACACAGGTCAACAAAAAATTAGTCTAGTCTGAATATACCCACGGCCTTTACAAGGTTCTTCAACTTGATATGGAGAGGTGGCAGAAATATTTTATGCGGATCAAACAGAGGCAGAAACTTGACACTAATTATTCCAGTCCTATAGGTATCTCCTGGTAGCCAATCACGCTCAACATAATGGTCTCCAGTAGATCGGCTGTCCCACAGGCATAGGAAACAGCAATATTTTGTGAATCCTCCTTGCATTCCCATCAGCAAGCCATTGACCTTTAGAACCCAAAGATGTTCCACTGGTTTGTTTTACACTGGATTGCTTCAAGTAGTAACTTCATGTTGTCATAGGACTCCTTTAGGTTAACGGAATGGGCAATCGGTAAACTTGGTTTGGAATTACCATTATGTAGTAAGACTGTTTCAAGCTTTTAGAGGATTCAATGAAAACTCCCCATTCAGATGGAACATGCTTTTGTGACAAACTGTTAAAGAGTGCATTTATATCATGACAGTAGCACAGTGTTATGATTTCATTTTCTGTAGTGAGTTACAGTTACACCCTTTGCAAACAAGTGCTTCTGTTTAAGCCTTAAAGCAAGAAGTTCTGCTTTTTCTTTGGAGAAATTTAGATCAGGAACAAGATCACTGATTTATATCATAAATTGCTGCTTTACGCCGATTTATCCAGTCACGCAGTCCATTGGAACAACTGGTACAGATGACATGTGGATTTATCCTGGTCACCAAGTGGACAGCAGAAATATAATTTGTTTATCTTTTTAAATTCTGTGGTAACTTGGCAACGTTGTGCTTTCGTCGTGAAAGAATCACACACGTAACAGAAACAGGATCATTAAGGCATTTTCTAGGCATGATGACAAATGAAATCAATCGCAGTTAGTGTGGTTTCTAACCTTAAAAAAAGAAAACTGTTGTTAAATGTTGTAATATGTTAGGGCTATTTATAACGAATTTAGTTAGCGGCATCACAAAAACTAGACGTGCTAGAGAAAATCTGAAAACAGAATTGAAGTTGGCATCAAAAATACTACAAAGCCCACATAAAATTATATCTGATGAAAATGACATGCTGACCTGGGTTATGTTTATATTTAATGATTCACTTTTAAATAATGGAAATGAGGTGTAGCAGTCAATATTTATTAAACATCTATAAATTAATTTATTTTCCAACTATATTAATCTGAGAATACAATTTGCTAAAAACCTTTTTTTCTTTGAGATAAAAATACAAAGGCAAAAGCAGTCTAAGAATGAGGTTAAGAGCTGCTGTAATCAGGATACGTAAGGGCTAGTCCAAGACCACACCTCAGCTCTGTCTGGGAGTGAGAACTAATAAGGTTGATTGGTAGAATATTTAAAATAATTCATGACAACTATTAGCGGACAATTCGGGTGTTAAATTTGTAAGAAACACAATAAGAGATTTTAAGCACTTAAAAATGATTTTATTTAGATCTTAACAAAGTTTATACATCTTGCCCTCTTTCCCATTTTTGAATTAATACTCTTCAAGTGTTCACATTGGGAGGATGATCCTCCTTGCGCCTGTCCTGCATGGCAGCCTCATTTTCACATCTTATGAGAGAAGAGTCTATTCTATTCATTCTAGTCTATTCATTTTTCATTATTGGAATACTAAACTGGAATTTGAGATAGTGTATATTTACAACAATGTTACATCTAACTAGCAATCTATATGCGTGGAAGTTGTGGAATACCTCAGTAAGGGAGTCCTTCCATAAGGAGACCTACATGAGTGTTATACTTTGAACAAGCTCTTGGTTTTATTGTATATTTTATTATATAATTTTTTGTTTTTATATTTCATGATCAATTAAATTGTGTATATTTGACCTCAAAAGCCCCTATCTACAGGCTTTTCCTATGGGAAACCTGGCTTTTTATTGTATTTACGATATATTGGCATGCGATCTGTGATGATTAAGTCCTGAAGGGTACATACTATTGTGATATCTTTCTTGAAGCCATGCTGACTATACCTTATAATATTATTTTTTAGTTCTTTATTAAACTCTCTAGGACCTTTCCAACTATGGACGTTAAACTAAACGGTCTGTAGTTACCTGGCAATGACTTTGCTCCTTTTTTGAAGATAGGAACCACATTGGCCTTATGCCAATCTATTGGTACCATGCCAGTGAATAAAGAGTCTCTAAAATTTTGAAATAATGGCTTTGAAATAACAGAGCTCAGCTCTTTGAGGACACGTGGATGTAAACCATCAGGTCTTGGTGCTTTGGTAACCTTAATTTCCCCCAACTGTTTCTCAGTCATATCAATTTTGAACCATTGTGAAACAATTAAAGCAGTGACATTGCTAATACGAATTTTGACTTGAGCTCTGCCATTTTCCTTTGTGTACACAGATCTAAAAAAAGTGTTTAGTAAATCTGCTTTTTCTTTATCTCCAGTTACCAACCCAGAGACATCCTTTAAGGGCCTACATGCTCAGATCTGATCTTTTTGCTATTAATATATTTTTTTTTAAAAAGTTTTGGGGGTTACCTTACTTTTCTTTGCAACCTGTCTTTCATTTTGAAGTTTTGCACATTTTATCTCTTTATTTTTTCATCTATTGTTATATTCTTTATAGTTTTCAAATGATAAAGGTGATCCTTCAACTTTATATTTTTGAAATGCCATTTTCTTGTTCTTTATGGCTTTTTTGACATCAGCTGTGAGCTTAATTTTAACCTCCTAAGTGTATTACCCATTGGAATATATTTTTCGGTGTGCTTGTGTACAACAGACTTGAAAAAATCCCATTTCTGTTCTGTGTTCTTAGAGGACAATATTTTCTCCAGTCCAAGTCCCAGAGAGCCACCCTTAATAATGGAAAATTTGCTCTCTTAAAATTAAATGTTTTTATCTTTCCTGTTTTTGCTTCCTGTTTACAGCTTACATTAAATGAAATCATATTATGGTCATTGCTACCAACATTCTCTTTCATATGCACATTTGTTATAAGTTCTGCATCGTTAGAAAGAACTAGGCTTCTATGAACTGAACTCTCCCATGATTAAAACACTTTTTGCTGCTTTTTCTATCTGTGCTATTAGTTGATTCTTTATTTCGTCCTTAGCACTGGGGGGCCTAGAGCAGACTCCAATAATTAATTGTGTGTTATGCATCCCCACATTCAACTCCACCCATAATGCCTCAACCTCATCACTTGCTCCATCAACAATTTTATCTTTCACTTTCAGATCACTTCTCACATACAGCCAGACACCACTATCTTTTCATTTAACTTACGAAATAGAGTTTTTACTAGGGTATACACAGAATTATTCTATATACACAGAATAAAACATATTAAAACATAGCAAAGACCAATCCCATTTCCATTTTCTTATTTTCACCAATTTATTGAGATATACAAAAGTACATGAATCAAATACACACACACACACACATATATATATATATATATATATATATATATATTTATATCTTGTGGTAGCTTACTGGGGGTTGCTCATGGTAACGGGATGCTTACAGGGCAAATTAGAGGCAGCAGACTTCCAAAGTCCAAAATAACAGCAGTTTTTATTTGTTTAGGCAAGTGTTACAGCACACTCTCCAGCACTTTACAACAAAAACAATAAACAGTAGCCCGGCTGGGCCTCTGGCTACCTCACATAAGTGCCCTCTCTTACTAACACATTCACTATATCAGTACTGTTCCACTCACAGTTTTGAAGTACTATTTGGCCGCTGGCTTTCCTGGAACCCTCTGGCTCTCTCTCAGCCTGGAATACTCTTGCTCTCTCTTCAGCCTGGAACACTCTGGCTCTCTCTTCAGCCTGGAACACTCTGGCTCTCTCTTCAGCCTGGAACACTCTGGCTCTTTCTCAGCCTGGTATCCACTCTGGCTCTCTCTCAGCCTGGAATCCACTCTGGCTCTCTCTCAGCCTCTTGGTGATCAATTCCCTTCCGCTTGCACCTGAGTGCAGGTGGAATTATTCCAAATCAGGGTTGGGCCAAGGAACGCACCCTTTCACTCCCTTGGCCGGCTCCATGGCCCTAAAGAACCTGTTTTTTTTTTTAAACCCCATACAAATACTATCACTTTCATTTCCCTGGAGCCATTCTAACACTTTTCCTGACATTTTAGGGACACTCTGTCACAATATACACACACACACACATACATACATACATTATGTACAAAAAACAATACATCTAATTTATTCTCAACATCAAACAATATATAGTTACCAACTAATTAATAAGTCATTGATGATATTGGCGCCCTCAAAAAATGATGGCAGGAGAGACTGACACTGTATGACAGCACAGCTGGTCCTGTACAATGGATACAGGTTTGAAGTCTTTAAATTCTTGAAAATAGCATTCATATAAAAGGCTGTTAAGGTAAAAAAGTAAAAAAATTCAATATCAAATAAATAACATTTTCCCAGAGATTTTATATATATATATATATATATATATATGTTAACCCACACCTAGCTGTAATCCCGAGTGTGACTCGGGGTGGATTTTACCTGCAAATAGCGGTAATCCCGAGTTGCATTCAGGATAGCTTTAACTTAAAAAAAACGCCACTTACCTTGCTCCGTTGTCGTCCCCCGTCGTCTTGCTGGTCCCCGCATCTCTGGATGCGCAATGCAGAGACGTTCTCCGGGGTTTCCCAGTGACGTCAATGCATGCATCGGTGGGGACAGGCAGATTGGCGGGAAAATTCAAATAATTTTGTATTGGATTCAATACAAAATAGCTGTATTGAGTCCAAAACAAAGAAATTTTCTATATATATTATACATGCTACTGTACACTTACATTACATGTTTAACTATTTTTTTAATTTTGTTTTTTTTAACAGATTTTTGTGTTTTTTTATTTAAAGTTTATTATTAAATTTATTTAATGTTGGACATATTTCTGTGAGTTATGCCTAAGAATTATAGCCTACAATGTAAAATAAATTTCCATGCAAAAAAAATGTTACCTGAATACTGTTGAGAGCTGTGAAAGCAGTAAAGAGATTGGCCACTGTCCTCCCCTCAGTGATACGCCCCCTGCCTCTGATTGGTCACAGAGACTGTAGACTCCTCCTGGCCCCCAAGGATAGATCTTGCCAACCTTTTAATGATGACTGGGTCTAGGAAGAAGGATTTCACAGTACATAGCCCTAGAGATGTAGATACACTACAAGAGAGGCCTGTTACAGAAAGTGGAAAATAATTCAACAGCAAGTACAGGCAATAAAGCATACCAGAAAAGAAGATATTGGCATGTGATTCTAGCGACAGACTGCATATGTAGTTTTCATACTTAGGGTATATTTTCATATTTTTTGTACTTTATTTTAGAACCAAAGAATGCTGTGGAATTACAATCAGATGAAGAAGAGAAAGATGAGACACCTCCTGATGAAACTCCAGAAAATTCGCCATCACCAGTTAAGTCTCCCAACAAAAAGGGAATTTTCGCTGGAATAATCTCACCTTCTCTTCTAAAGGTAAATCTGTTGATAAGTAGGGTTTAAAGCACATGTAAAAAGGGAGACAAAAAAAGTCTTCAAAAACTTCAAGGCAACATTGGTGTTTTAAAAGGTCTGTTGTATTCAGTACTTCATAGCTATACAGAGTTCAGCTAAGCTTGTGCAAAAAATGGATGCATACAATCTTATCTCAGAATATACACATAAATCAATTATAGCTCCATTTTCCAAAGTGTTTCGCAGTAAAGGCTTCCTCATGGGAGGGTTGAGAGTGTACTGTATATACAACAGGAAAAATGTAATTAGAAAAATGCTTATGGCTGAAGGAATGATATATGTTACAATTTAAGTTTTGAAATGAAAAACAGAGGACAGTAACGTATATATGTAATATAAAGAAGGGTATAGTATGATGCATTATGGGAATAATTTATTGATTTTTGCATCTGCCCACTTACTTGGTAAGATTGAGATGCAGGGATTTAGGCGATGGAGAAAGTAGCAAATAGTGTGATGTACTGACTGTCTCTGAAGAATATCCCTGGATGTTAACTGGGTATATGTGAAGTTAAATTGGAAGTAATAGTACTAAAAAATAAAAGTAGAATGGAAGTGGGAATTTGGGAATGAGTTAAATAGGGAATAGCCAAAATTATGAAACTAAGAGATTGCCCCTGATTCATCAAGCAAAATCGGATTATCGGTCGCGCATTCGTATTAGCGATCCGAAATCGTGCGCGATTGCGCTATTCAACAACTGAAAAAGCTCGCGCACGGAGCCGCGCTTATCCGACAGCTTTTTACTGGCGATCATGCATTATTTATCCTCACATATACCCAGCTACCATCAAGGAATATTCTTCAGAGACGTACACCACACTATTTGACACACTTTCTCCATTGCCTAAATCTCTGCACCTCAATCTTACCAAGTAAGTGGGCAAAAACCTCAATTGTTACCATAATGCATCATACTATATCCTTCTATAAATGTATTATTTGCATGGACTATAGTACAAAGTTACCTGTGGTATACAACTGACCTTTTAAAACACCAATTTAGCCTTAAAGAGACATACTTTTGTCTCCCTACTTACATGTTATTTAAATGCAAGGCTTGGCAACTTAGCAATTTTGTAAAGTTATGCTCTCTGGAGTTCTATCTTCCTAAAATTACTGGTTTTCAAGAAAAGTATGTATCAACATTATGCTGACTGTCCAAAACTGCTAAGATCTGGTTATCAAACGACTGATAAGCAGTTTTGATGAATGACTGAAATTTTTGTGAAAGTCATGCAGATTTGTATATATTAACATAACACGAATCAATGTACAGCACATGGGTTGGCATTTAATGTTAATCAACAGTCTTATAAATACACAACAGTGTTTATCAGGGTGGACTACATTTTGTGCTACATGCTGCATTGGGCAGCTCAACTAAATCAAAGCACTGAAGAACACATCTTTGAGGACTACAGAACCACACTTCACTTTTTTATAGAAACAGGAATGGTAAGGACCTCTTTTGTCCCATGTTGTTTGTGTTGTCTTGATACAAAAATATGAAAGAGTGTTGTCATCCTAGGACTAGAAGTTGTAGAATCACCAGCTGAAAATAATGGCAAATATTATTTAAAAGAAAAATATATGTAGCCAACACATCTACGCACTGGTCAGTTGTAAAGTTCTGTTTAATATTTGTACACTAACTTGCATCTGCTAAGTTATGGCCGAAATATTATTGTGCAAAGGGAACAATGGTGGATAAGAACTGGTGACCTGAGTATGAAATGTTTGCTTGTGATCACTTACCTGTGACAGTTCAGCAATAGTTTATAGTACAAGTAAGAAGGTTATGCCTGAATTCAAAGGTGGTGCCTCCATGAAAATGTGAAAGGATATCCTGAGTAAATTTAAAAAAAGGCCTGGAGAATCTAAGAATGTTTCCCTTTTTTTAGGCCCTAGAGATGGTTATGAGTTAAAATCCCAGCAGATCAGCAGTTCAGTTATGTCAACATAACTAAATGACTTGATTTCTGCCTTCTGACTAGCTGATTAGATATTTGCATTACAAGCAGTTGAACCAATGTATTTAATTGGCTGGTGTGTATATAACTTTTATGAAAACAATTTTATCTATTTCAGCTTTATTGACCTATAACAATCTTTAAAATTGTGCTGACCTGTAACAATTTTTTAAAATTGTAAACTTATATAAAATCAATTTACAGGGTCGCCTAAAAACTCGTAGCAAAACTATTGAGGATGAGCCTGTTAAACCCCAAACAGAAGAGTCAAAATCACCTGTGAAAGAGAAACCAGAGTCACCTGGGTAAGAATATCTGTGTCTAGACAGAAACATACTGTTATAAATGCACCGAAGGCAACAGATGAAGTTTTTACAGATAAAGTTGCTCTTGCCACCTTCCAGTACCTCGTCCCTTGCACAACAATCACAGCAAACGGCTACAAATAACAGTTCATGCAGCTGAGTGTAAGTGGAGAAAATCCGGCCTCAGGGCTGACTTCATGTACTACAAAGCCAGACTACAACACTTTAACACTGAACTCACTGTCACCAAGCAAAATGTTTTCTCCGCTTTCATTTCCTCTCAAGCTTCCAACCCACACAGCCTCTTCTCAACAATTGACTCCCTCCTAAACCCCACACCTGCTCCCCGCACAACAACTTTCTCTGCCAAAGACATGGCCACCTACTTAAGAGATAAAATTGACAAAATCAGACATGAGGTCTCTGCTCACTGAGCCTCTGAACCATATCCTCCCCTTTTACCAGTAAATCATCACTTGCCTCCCTCAGCCCTGCTACTGTGGATGAAGTCTCCTCTCTTCTAACATCATCTCCATCTACTACCTGTCCGTTTGACCCAATTCCCTCTGATCTACACTGTGCCCATTCCACCACACTGGCCCCTGTCCTAACCAAACTATTCAACCTCTCCCTCTCTACTGGTATCTACCCCTCCGCATTCAAAGATGCCAAAATTCTACCTATCCTGAATAAACCCTCACCAAACCCCTCCCTACCTTCCAGCTACCATCCTTTATTCCTTTTCCCATATGTTTCTAAACTTCTAGAGCACCTTGTCTACAAAATGACTCACCAATTACCTGATCACAAACTCTCTGCTTGACCCTCTCCAGTCTGGTTTTCGAACTGCTCATTCCACCAAAACAGCCCTTACTAAGTCTCATGGCAAATTTTCCCTCCTCCTTGTCTTGATCTTTTCTCTGCTTTTGACACTGTTAATCACCCACCTCTAATACAAAACTTGTGCTCATATGGTATCAGTGGTACCGCTTTCTCTTGGTTTGCTTCCTAGCTGTCTGACTGCTCATTTCAAGTTTCTGTCAATGGTAATTCCTCCTCTCCCACTCTCCTCCCTGTTGGTGTTCCCCAAGGGTCAATCCTGGGACCGGTTCTCTTTTCTCTGTACACCTCCTCGCCCTAGTCTCATATACTCCTTTGGCTTACAGTACCATCTGTATGCTGATGACGCTTAAATCTATCTGTCCACCTCTAGCTTGTCTCCTTCAGTCCTCGATAAGGTCTCATGCTGCCTGTCAGCCATCTCATCATGGATGTCTGATTGAATCCTGAAACTCAACCTGGATAAAACAGAACTCATCATCTTCCCTCCCTCAAATTCTAAATTCCCCCCTGACATTCTTCTAACTGTTAACAACACTGGTATTCCTCCCTCATCAGGCATGTTGTCTAACCCCGTCATATTCAGAACAATTCCAAAATCCAAAATCCGCCCCTATCAGTCTCCAGAGACCAACAAACTCTTTGTCCATGCTCCTATCATCTCCTGTCTAGACTACTGTAACATCCTCCTTTCTGATATTCCACTAACCCAACTCTCTCCTCTATAATCTATTATGAACACTGCAGCCAGACCCATCCATACTTCCCAGCACTCCTCTTCTGCTGCATCTCTTTGCAGTTCTCTTCACTGGCTTCCATTTCACCTTAGAATCAAATGCGAGCTCCTGTGCTTTGCTTTCAATTGCCTCCACAATTCTTGTCCCACTTACCTTTCTGACCTGTGTAAAGTCTGGGGATAAGCTTTTCACTAAAAGTGTGTAACTAATAAAAAGTCTTTATTGGGATAGCTAAAAAAACAGCTTCTTTTCAGCAACTCAGGGGGTATAAACAAAACCGAAAATGGCTTACATCAGCCTAGTGTTGTAATTGTCCATAGTCCATCAGAACGTCCCCACGATAAAGATGAGTCCAATATAAGTCTCTCCTAAGGGTCTAATCTCCAGCCTGGGGTTTCCACAGTCCATAAATCAACTAAATCAAGTCAGCATCAACAGCTTCCCATGTAACAGCAGTTACACCAATTCTTAGCTTGATTTCCCCCACAAGCTTGTTTGCAGGCTACTTCCTGCAATTCTACTTCCTCTCCCCCTTGCACACCTGAGCCCTTATGGGATTCCCACCTTCCTGCTGGGCAGGTGCAACTCCTTGTGTGTACACAGTTTGACTATAGAGGCCCACCCATTCCTTCCCCTTCCGTCCGGAGTCCGGGTCCCGTGACAACTAGTGTAATACAGCAACATAGTTGCCTAACGAAAAAATAATCCCGGACTCCCTTCCAAACACACCAGTTTTAAGGACCATCACCCATATATAGGGGAAATGTACTCCTTCCCCTGTTGGATCTTTATATATTTATTTAAAGGAGAAAAACACAGAAAAGGGTCCTTATGTTCATGGAAGAGTCACGCAGCATATATCTGTAACTTGAATGGGAAGCTCAATTTTGGCAGGAAATATTATGGATCCTCTAGCGTCTCTGGTAAAAGAAAGAATAAAAAATATTCACTTCATAAAATAAATAAAAATTATTTACTATATCTAGCACTCTCTCATGCATAATGACGCGCTTTTTAATCCTGTGCTATTTTTTCTCCAGGCTGAATGTAATTGAACCTTCCCCCTCTGCACGCATGGTATAAAGGTTCAGCCTTCTACCTTGGACTCATAGTAAAACACTGCAGTGTTGTGCTACATAATTAAAGGTGTTACTCTTTGCAACATTTAGCATCCAGCAATAATAGAATGTCACTGGTCTAGAACAAAAACACTTTAAAAAATGTGTGTATAGATTCATTTCTAAAAGTGTTTCTCCAATGGAGGGAGGCTGCAAAGAAATGATTCTGATTTTTAAAAATTAAATGTGGTTGAATTGACTTGTTAAGAAGAATGTATCAATAAATTCTTCTTAACAAGTAATTTTGGAACTAAAAGGACTCTGCATTATTTTACTGAACAATTGGTATTTGTTTTTTTCAGTCATTCTCTGAATTGGTTACATGCATTGAAGAAAAAGAAAAAAACAACCAAAGAATCATTTAAAGAAGAGAAGAAAAAACCAAAGTAAACACTACTCAAAATTTGCAGATTTTATTTCCATTAGTATAATATATATTGTTTGCAGGAAGATCAAACAGGTGGTAACATTTAAATTTCTTGCTGTGACACTCTGTTATCCTATCAGCATCCATCCTGCATTGAAGTGTGAGATTTGCCATACATTAGATTGCAATTGGTTATTACCAAACAAAATTCATCTATTTACACTGCTTGCATTTAAAAAAGAAATGCATGAAACATTTATAATTACATAGCTACATTAATTTGAACATGTGGATAAAACAAAGATTTTAGTTTATCCAAGTCAAATTTGCTTAAAGAAAAATATACACATTGCAAATCTGCACAATAAGGCCTCTTTCAGATGTGTGGTCTAAAACGATGTGGTTAGCCACTCCTAGGTGCCCCTATATATGACTCTTGACTCTCATTTAGTCTCTATCCAGTTCCATCAATATCATAGGCTTGCCTTTCACAAACATTTTATTTAAAAAAACCCTTGGCATTAAAATTATTTAAAAAATAATAATTTGTGGACTGTTTACCAAAAATCGTCCCGATAGCACAAGGAATGAGAATAAAACACAATACTTTCTACAAATGTTACCTGCTGGAAAAAAGCTTTTTTTATTAGTAGACTGAAGGAACCATTGAAGGTTATATCAGAATTACAATATACAATACAAAATGCAATACAGGTTACAAAATATGTATTTTAACTTTGTATTGTTAAGAATTACGTAAAGTTGTTGACTGTCTAAGACAAAACCACTATTAGCAAATCATTTTTCTCATGCTTTAACTGTTCTTTTTTCTGGTCAAAAGGAGGATAGGGATTAGCAGAATGTATATCTCAGATAAGATAGGTGGGAAATTTGGGGCTAATTGAGTCAGGGTTCAATTCTCCAAAGGGCTTCAAGATCTTGATTATGCAAAAATAATATCCATACATTTGTAAAATACTGTATGTTCTTGATGCTTAGTCCAGGTCCTGTAAGCAAATTCCAATATGATTTCAGATCACATATTTTCAGGCAACACTGCTTGGCCCAAATACCATTTAGGCACAGGAAGCCAGTCAGTAACTTTGCCTGAATTCTAATCCAAAGGTGGAGGTCCTTTGTCACCTGTGAAACAGTGATTTCTTTACAGAAGTTGGATCTCTAAATAAAATCCCAAGTAAATGTGAGCATTAGTGATTTCTCTGACTGGCGAGTGTTGGACCTTTGCAAAAGACCACTGCTTTTACACAGAGAGCAAGGACCTTTTTTCACAACCTGCAGACAGAATAGGCTTTCCTGCTTAGACTGTAACTATTTTCTAAAGAACATTTGAAACATGCTGAAAGTTCAATTGGCTTTTTAGGAGTGCATTGTAGTAGCAGATACCATTAGATTGCTGGTAGGTTATTAGACCTGCAAACGAAATCTTATGAAGATAGCATGAACTGTAGTTCTAGTTCTTTTGTTGTAGCAACAAAAAAATATGCAGGTTGAAAAAAACACCAAAACAGGGAAGACAGCACTATGCTTAATCCCAGTGTGATCTGGTGGCCATAAGAGACACAGTTGGACCAATATTATCATATAGATGTGCGGCTTTTACACTATGCTTAAAAAGTGCAATCAGTTTCATCCATAGGCTAAACAATGGTACATATACATTGTAAGCCTTCTTTTCTTGCATTGTTTATGGGTACTTGGTAATGGGTTTGAGATACTCAGATATACTCTTTATTATCTTGTTGCTGTCCAAATCACATACTGTCAGCATAAACTTCATTTAAGTGGCACATGATGTGGTCATTAATAAAATTGTATAGTATATTCTGTGTCATGACTATCATTTCTCTGGTTTATAGGTTGATATACATTAAATTACCTAGACTGTGAATGTAGCTCAAAGAAATTAAACTAGTTGTGAAGATTGTCCTGCGGTTTTAATGGGGGATCCTGTGCAGCTTTACCAAAGGTGCCCTTTCCAGAGAAGGGGCACCCCAACCCTCGAAGGGCCCAGTCCATTATGGGAGAGAAAAGAGATATTAATTACACTGGTCAACAAACATTTTCTTACCAAACAGATTAAAGTCATTTTAGGTTATGTTTGATGCACATATTGGTATTGTTTTTTCTAGATTGGCTCTAGTTTTTGAAATAATGACCTTAATAATAACCTCATAGAAAATTAATGAAACATAAAAATTAAGCAAAATTTAACTAGATATACCTACATATACAAAATGAATTTTTTGCAATACTTAATGTCAATATATTCTATATTCAGTATATTTACTGAACTAATCACAAAGAAGTCGTTAAAAAAACTCAGTTTGTATGATTTCCTTTTATGCTGATGATCAGGACAATCATGTTGAAGACTCCAGCAGTAGTCTGCCATCATGTGTCTATCCCATGTGCCCTGATACCTTTCTTCCATCACCTTTATATCTTTATGGAACCTCTCCCCTTGTTCTTCACTGAAATTGCCAAGGTTTTCTGGAAATTTTTGCAAATAGCTATGGAGGTAGTGTAACTTTATGCTCATAGTAGTACCCACATTTTTAAAGTTTAAGAGCAAGTTTTGTACCAGTTCTTCATAATTTTGTGCTTTATGGTTACCCAAGAAGTTCTTGACAACCATGACATAGCTGTGCCAGGCAGAAGCTTCAGTATCAGTCATGTAACTTGAGAAATTTGAATAAATTACCAGATTCTGAATCTGGAGTCCATCAAAGATTCCTGATTTTAATTTTTCAATACTCAATCCAGAGAAAAATCTCCAAATGTATTTGAAGCAATCACTGTCTTTGTTCAGAGCTCTAACAAATTGCTTCATTATTCCCAACTTTATGTGTAGTGGAGGGCGAATGATTTTTTCTATGTCATCCTTTGGCTCGTTAATGATGTCCGCTGCACCTTTTTTCATGTTTTCCCTTGGAGGCCATGACATTTTTTTTCCAGTGATCCTGCTTTGCTCTACTAGCCCACACGCAGATGTTACATGGGTACTTTATGTATCCATTTTGCTGTCCAAGTAGGAAGTTCACCATTTTGAAATCAACACAAATGGACCATTGGTGTTTATGATAGCAAAGCTTTTGCAAGTCCATTTTGATATTTTGATATTCTTCTTTAAGTTGTGTTGAGTGACCAATTGGAATTGGTGCATACCAGTTGCCATTATGCAGTAAAACAGATTTCAAACTTCAAGTGGAGCGGTCTATGAAAAGTCTATTGTAATTTGCTTTTAAATGCTTGATCACAAAAAATATAATAAATAATAAATGTAAAATTACATCTATTAGTGTATAAACAGCTTTGTCCAGTGCCCTATTTTACAAGTTGGTCCACCATTAGCCCTGACCTTGATCTGAGCTTTTCCTGACCTTTTTCTGATTTCCATATTTGAACACTTGTCTCTGACCTTGAACATTCCTGACTGCTTACTGAATACTTGACCACATTCACCAAGAAACTTGTCATCAGACAGTGAAAGTGAACTCAGTGACGAATCTGAACTTGAGGTCAGTAATGTGCGCCCTTGGTTCACTATTGGCCTTGATGAGGCTCAGGCAGCACCCCCAGGATTTCCATTTACTGGCGCACCTGGTGTGAAAATTGATGCTGAATGCAACAACCACTTGGCATACCTGCAATTGTTTCTGATCAATGAGGTTATTGAAAAAATAGTTGCTGAGACAAACAGGTACGCTGCACAACAATTAGCTGCTCCACACCTGAGGTTTGCAAGGCAGAAAGTGGGAACAAGTGACCAAAGAGGACATTTGGCTGTTTCTGGGCTTAGTGATACTTCAGGGAGTGGTGGGCAAACCCCTGCAGAAGTGGTATACCAATAAATTACTTGCCACTTCATTCTTTGCCACAGTCATGCCAGAGTACAGATTTACCCTGATCATGAAGTATCTACACTTTGCCAACAATGAAGAGTTTGATAAAACTACTCATCCTGCACCAAAACTCAAAACAATTTGGGAAGTATCCCAAATGATTCTTAAAGATTTCCAACAGACCAATGTGCCAGAAAGAGACACCAGCATAGACAAATGTCTAATGGCCTACAAGGTGAGGCTCAGCTAGGTGCAATACATTGCGTCAAAGAGAGCACAATTTGGCGTTAAATCCTACATGCTGTGCAAATCGTTAACTGGCTACATATGAAATTCCGTCCTTTACACTGGAAAAGGGACAAAATTTAACCCAAAATACAGCAACTATGGAATGGCAACATCTTTTGTACTCTGACTCATTGAGCCATTGCTAAATCAGGGCTATTGTGTCAAAACCGACAACCTTTACACTTCTCTTGAACTTTATGTGTTTCTTCTGCAACAAAAACAGATGCGTATGAAACTGTTAGGACTAACCAGCGCAACTTGCCATCAATGTTTTCAATAAAGAAGCTGAAGACAGGAGAAATGGTTGCCGGTCAGAAAGGCAAAATGATGGCCCTGCGATGGCATGACAAAAAAGATGTGTGCCTAATGAGTACTGTCCATAGTGCCTTGTTATGGTACACACAAAAGGTGGGAAAGAAAGATTGAAGCCACAAGTGGTGATTGACTACAATAACGCCATGCATGGGAGGTGTTGACAGAGCTGATCAAGCAATGACATTCTACCCAGCAATGAGGAAACAGCAAAAGTAGTATTAAAAAAGATTTTCAGGCATCTTGTTCAGCAATCCTTGTGGAATGCCTACATTCTACAAGCAAAAGAGTGACAGGCCTTTGAGTCATTCTGACTTAATTTGGAAAGTTTCCGAATCTTGTAAAGAATTACCAAACTCCACCAATGGCTGTGAATAGACCTGGACGTCATGCTGTTGCCGTTGTCAACCCGGAATGCCTGACTGGTCGCCACTTCACAGACTACATCCCACCAACCGAGAAAAAGGCAGCACCTACAAGGATGTGTATGCTTTGTTGCTCAAAGAGGGATGACAGTGGAAAGAAGATCCGAACGGAAACCAGGTTCCACTGTCTTGATTGTGACGTTGGATCATGCAGTACCATGTTTTAAAATGTATTATACCCAGGATGTCCACAAGACATAAATTTTAAATTTATCAATAATATTGCACTTTGAGATTCAGGAGTTTTTAGGAGACAGATGTGGATAACTTTTTTAAAACCTAACATGTTTATCCCTGACAGAGAAAGATAGTTTTTACCCAACCCTGGAAATTAATATAACATCAAAGTAAATATAGTCCAGACAGGATTTTTTGGCAACAATTATTTTGTATTAAACAAAATTCTGTAATAGTACAGAATCTAATATATACATTTACATCAACAATACAATTTATGGTATAAGTTACAGCCTGATCCCTTGAGGTTAGGTACCCAAACATATTCATTACCATCCACAGTGCAATTTGAGAGGTACTACCTCATTCCTTGAGGTTATGTACCCACTTGACTAGACATAAATCACCTACTTGAAAATTTGTCATTGATTTACTTTGATGCAATAATATTGCACCCTTGTTTGGACACATTTAAGTGTTTTTGTTTTGATAAAATTTTTAATTGACTTTGTTGGTATACTATTTCATAATTTTTTATAATTATTATTTATAATTATTTATTATATTATAATTTATGATTTTTGTTTCAAACCTTATCATACCTGGGAGTTATTTCTAAGATTTACCGGCACACAATATTAGACAACAAATTTCCATGCAAAACAATGTAGCGCTTTTGGCATTAAAATACTGACATAATTGGACTGCCAGGGAGGTTAAAGAACTAGGTTTCAGGTTAAATGAAAGGACCTTCAAAGAGTATATTCTTTGAAATATTGCCTGTGCCATAAGCAACACAGGAAAGGCAGAGGGTGCTTAGCTAAACACATGGCTAAAGTCCTGGTGTAATAAGGAAGGGTTTGGGCTGACTTTTCATTGGGGTACAACCTATATGCCAGAGATGGTTTGCATCTAAATGAAAGGGGGTCTGCTGTGCTAGGGGAAAGATTTAGGGGAATGGTGTCATGGATTATGGGGGGGGAAGGTTTACTAGAATGAGCACATAAGGATAAAGACAAGGGACTAGGCCTCAAAGGCTAGGGAGAGGGAAATGGTCACAACTTACGGACACCCTAACCTAGCCCTGACTCCTGTCAGCATGAATAGACCCTGAAGGTGGGAATTCTCATACACCGGAACCTAGGCCCTAGTAGTCCTGAATTGCCCTAGGAGTAGTGACAGGGTTTGAGACTACTTGTTCCTTCTCAGATGAACGAACCAGCATCTCCCTGAGGCCTAGTAAACACTGAGCACAAGAGAACAACAAAATACCAATAGCAGTACAACTTATCTTCAATAGAAAATGGATGAGCAGGAACTCTGGAGAGGACAACACACCAGCTCTTCCACATCCAAGCAGAGAATATCAACCGCATAGAATGAAGTGTGAGGCCAGACTAAATAGTGGAGTAGTAATGACCACCAGCTGCAGCCGAGACAACACAGAAACAAGTGAAAACAAAAAGACTGTCAGATAACCTCATGTGCAGCCAGTCTCTCAGATCTTCTAACCTCAGTCACAGGAGGAACCTTAACAAAAGGTGAGGGATATTTAAACTAGGGCAGAGGGGGGTGGGACATTTAAATAAGATGGCAGAAAGGTCGGGCAGGGATCAGCCACAAGTGGATGGTGGATTGGGGATAGTTGGGGGGAGGGTATGGATAAACATGAGGAGCTTCTCATGGTATGCACAAACTTTGGATTGCGCAGTTCTATTTGTACTAGGAAACAAAAGGATTTTGCAAACAGTGCTGGTAAATGCAGCAATGGTTTCAATAGTCTGTTCACCAATGCTAGAAGTCTGGCAAACAAAATAGGGGAGTTGTAAGCCTTAATGAATGAAGAGCATTATGACTTAGTTGATGTTGCTGAATCCTGGCTTTGTTCTTCACATTACTGGGACATTGACTTGAGTAATGGCACTACAGGAACAGCAAAAGGGAGGACATTTATGAATTTAATACAAGATAATGTTATGGTACAGTTTATAAAAGCCCCAACTAGAAATGATACTCTCCTGGACCTAGTTCTTTCTAAAAATGCAGAGCTTATAACAAATGTGCATATAAAAGAGAATCTGGGAAGCAGTGACAATAATATGATTTCATCTAATGTTGTAAACAGGAAGCAAAAACAGCAAAGATAAAAACAGAGCAAATTTTCTATTATTAAGGGTGTCTCTCTGTGACCCAGGTGTCTCTCTGTGACTTGGACTGGGAGAAAATATTGTCCCCAAAGGACACAGAACAGAAATGGGAATGTTTCAAGTCTGTTCTACACAAGCACACTGAAAAAATTATTCCAATGGATAATAAGTTAGGAGGTTAAAAATAAAGCCCATGTGGCTCACAGCTGGTGTTAAAAAGGACATAAAGAACTAGAAAAGGGCATTCCAAAATATACAAATGAAAATAATTCCAAAATATACAAATGATCGCCTTCATTGGAAAACTATAAAGAATATACCAAAAGATGTAAAAAATAGATAAAATGCACAAAACTTCAAAATGAAAGACAGATTGCAAAGAAAAGTAAAGCAAACGCCAAACATTTTTTAAAATATATTAATAGCAAAAAGATCAGATCTGAGCATGTAGGATGTCTCTGGGTTGGTAACTGGGGATAAAGAAAAGGCAGATTTACCAAACACCTTTTTTTACCTCTGTGTACACAAAGAAAAATGGGAGAACTCAGGTCCAAATTCGTAATAGCAATGTCACTGCCCTAAACAGTTCACAATGGCTCAAAATTGATATGATTGGGAAACAGTTCAGCAACATTAAGGTTGACAAAGCACCAGGACCTGATGGATACATCCACACTAGGGATGAGCAGGAACGCCTCTGGCCATCTCGCGAAAAAATATCCTCAAATTTCCAATAGTTTGCAAAATTTCATCGAACCGATTTTGCGAAACCGCCGGCAGAGTAAATTAAAACAGGAGGATTCCCTGAGCTGCATTCAACCCTGGGAATCCACCTGTTTGTGATCACCGGGGTACTAGAAGTTAATTAACCAGAGAATTTCCAGGGCTGCATCATGCACGATACCCGGGCACTGAAGGTTAATTAACTTCCAGTGCCCGGGGGATCGATGAACGCAGCCACAGCTGCAATCATTGATAAGATGCCCAGCACAGGAGAACCTCCTTACATTGTAATATAAGTATCTCTGACAAATTATACATTTGTTACAGATACAAATGTATTATTTGTAAGAGATACTTATATTACAATGTCAGGAGGTTCTCCTGTGCTGGGCATCTTATCAATGATTGCAGCTGGCTGCATTCATTGAGAAGAGTGTGCGATCCCTGGGGCTCTAGAGGTTAATGCATGATGCAGCACTGGAAATCCTCCAGTTCAGCAAGAGCTCGTACTCTTGGCGAATCAGGAGGCCGTACTTGCTTAAATTTTTGTCAAGCGAGAAAGGCCCGATTTGCCACGAGATTGAACTTAATATTCTCACTCGCTCATCCCTAATCCACACGTCCTCAAAGAGCTGAGCTCAGTTTTTTTAAAGCCATTATTTCTAATTTTTAGAGACTCTTTATTCACCATCATGGTACCAATAGATTGGCGTAAGGCCAATGTGGTTTCTATCTTCAAAAAGGGAGCAAAGTCATTTACCAGGTAACTACAGACCGGTTAGTTTAATGTCAAAAGTTGGAAAGGTCCTAGAGAGTTTTATAAAGAACCACATAGAGGAGTTTCTGCTAGAAAATAATAATAAAAGTGATAATCAGCATGGCTTCAAGGAAGACCAAAGGTATCAAACAAATTTACACTCTTTTTTTGAGGGAGTAAGTAAACTTACTTGGACTTTGGACTTCGCTAAAGCATTTGACTCAATACCCCAGAGATGGTTAATATGCAAGTTAGGGTCAATAGGCTTAGAAAACTCTGCAAATGGATAGAGAACTGGCCCAAAGCATACCCAAACTCAGAAATTTCACTTTATATAAAAGGGTAGACAACTCTTTTAGGTTAAATGAAAATTCTGTTTTTTTTTTTAACTGAAACACTTAAAAGAAAAAAAAAAAGTGCAGCACCGCCCTCTAATTCTCATATACCTAAGCGATCACAGACAAATGCCAGGACGACGCGGGACTCAATAGAAGACACCTCAGGATGGATCGGACTGCCCTGCGGGATTGAAGATAAGTGGATTTTTTTGTTTTAGCACTTTTGGGTTTAGTTCCTATTTAAAGACCGCATCCAGAGAATAGTGATTAATGATTCATACTCTGAATGGTCTAAGGGTATTATTGGTGTACCCCAGGGTTTAGTGTTGGGACCTTTACTGTTTAACATCTTTATAAATGATATAGAGTATGGGATTAAAAGTACTATTTCTGTGTTTGCAGATAATTCCATTACATAGTTTGGGGTCAAGTCCATACAGGATGTCTATAATCTACAAGCAGACCTGGATGTACTGTTTGATTGGGCAGCCAAGTGCCAAATGACATATAATATAGATAAAGTTATGCACTTGGGGGCTAACAACATTCATGCTTCATACTGTCTACAGAGAATGCAGTTGGGGGGGTCAGAAATGGAAAAAAATCTGGGGGTTCTGGTAGATCATAGACTTAATAACAGCATGCAATGCCAAGCTGCAATATCAAAAGCTAGCTGAATACTTTCTTGTATCACAAGAGGAGTAGATTGCAGAGATCGAGGCATTATCCTGCCCCTGTACAAAGCATTAGTCAAACCACATCCGGAATATGCAGTCGAGTTTTGGGCACCAATTCACAAAAAGGACATTGTGGAATTGGAGAGAGTGCAGAGAAGGGCAACTAAACTAATAAAACGAATGGGAGAGCTCAGCTATGAGGAGAGATTAGCTGAACTGAATCTATTCTACCTTGAGAAGAGACAGTTAAGGGGGGGATCAACCTGTACAGGTTGACATTCAAAAATCAGTCAACTACATCCAACAGTCATCCGGAAAATTCCGGATTTTTTTTATACTTACCTCCACACACAGGCCAGTCTTCGTCCCGCAGCACCCGTGGACATCTGGCACAGTTCCAGGGAGCAGGCAGCAAGGACGTCTCAAGGTGTATTTAGTGTAGCAAGCAAGACCTAACAGCTGTTTTCGCAGAACAGCACCATGAAAATATTAGTGGCCAAACATGGTATTGCAGTCCCTGTATTTTGAACATGCGATCTAAAATTCTTGCCGGGAAACTGAAAGATCTGGATTTTCAATTGTCAACCTGTAAAAATATATACATGGTCCATATATAGAGAACTATCTTCCCAGTTATTCACTTTGTGATCATTACAAAGCACAATGTCTGGAGGAAAAGAAGTTTAAAATCCGGATAAGGAAGGGATTCTTTACTGTAAGGTCTGTGAAAATGTGGAATAGGCTCCCTCAGGAAGAAGTTTCAGCAACTATTATAGATTGCTTCAAGAAAAAGCTAGATGTTTTTCTAGAAGCACAGAATATAACTGGGTATTAGGGCTTTAAAGTGAAAGTAACAGTGACCATGATCCAGGCAACATCCAATTGCCACATGGAATCAGGAAGGAATGTTTCCCTTTGTTGAAGCAAATTCTACCAGGGTTTTTTTTTTCCTTCCTCTGGACCAACTAAAAATGTATTGACAGGTAAAAGTTTGCAGTTGGCATGCTTTTGAACAATTAATGTGATTTTGAATGCATGGTGATAACTTGTCTATCTTTGCCCCTTACTTTGTAAGTTTGAGGGCAACAAGTGCAGCACTCAAGTCATTTGAGTTATCTAAGATTCTAGGAATGAAATTTCTCCAATTTCCCTTCAAGAAACTCTTTTCTTTCAGTTTCAACAAGTTTGGCAACACTTTTGTGTTTGGTGTCAAAGTGCCGTCTGACACTTGATGTGCGACAAACAACACTCTCATTACACAGAATTAATAATGCTTTCCCATTGCATTCAATCCCTCCAAATGACTCTGTCCAGGCTTCTTTATTATTATTATTTCTACACAGTATTTATATGGGCCATCATAATATCCAGTGCTGTAGAAAGACGATAGTCGTGTCACTAACTGTCCCTCAAAGGAGCTCACAACCTAATGTCCCTACCATAGTCATATGTCATTAATGTAGTCTAAGGTCAATTTTGAGGGGAAGCTCACGATTGACAGCTTAAAAGATTCTCCTTATTTGCGCAGCTGAAATCTAATTGCCTTAATTGCTATGATCTCACGATTGACAGCTTAAAAGATCCTTCTTATTTGCGCAGCTGAAATCTAATCGTCTTAATTGGCAGATTCGCGACCCCTATTGCTTATTACTATCAAGGCAGATGTACAAGCGCACTCGACTCCAGACCACGGGATACCGCGGGAAACCGCGCTCGCTAGTCGCGCGTACATTCGCGCTTCCAGCGAGCGCGGATTTCTTTGATGAATCAGGGGCAAAGAGTCTGTCCACTATATCCTGTACCCTGGCTGGGTTTCAAAGCAAAGAGAGAGAGAGGTTGGGCTCTGTTGTCCCTTTTTCATTCACCCCTTACTCAGGTGTCCTCCGGACCCCACTTTCAGAAATCCACTGTTCACATGTGCCTGCTGGTATTCTCCAGAAACAAAAACTACATTACGGCCTGTAACTCCAACAACGTGAAACTTGCTTGTGCCATCACAGCTTCTCACTAAAAGAAAAATAGTTTTAAGAATTGCAAAGACTTGTTATTTGCACAGTTACATACTAAAATATTAGTCGTACGCCCCCATACTTAATTTTCTATTTCACCTGGAAGGGGGAAAAGCCAAGAACTTCTCAGAACCCCCTGATAGTATACTATTACTGTGGCATTAGCACCCTGTTGCTTTAGCCATCTGAGGAGATTTTCATCTATGTTCCATGCTGTCATCCACTCCTGCAGCTTCCTTCTCATACCCAGTGCAAGGAATCACAAAAATAGGAAATAGAACTGTAGTTAACATTAAGGTAAAGATTGGTACCTCCCGGGAGGCTCTTGGGTGATCCTTTCTGTGCAGGAGGATTCTTTTCGCGCAAAGAAAGAAAAAGTGTCGATCTCACAAATGCACAGTAGGATCGGCAAGTTTTTTTTCCATCCTACGTCACCTATTCTCACACCTGAGTAGCCGAAGATGGCGAGGCCAGGAGCGCCAGCTCTGGGACAGTTGACAGGATGATACGGGATCCGGATGGATCAGACAACCCTGTGAAGGTAAAAGGAGGTTACTTGAAGGTAAGTGGATTTTTTTCACACAAACAATGATATCTTTATAAGAATATGAATAATATTGTCAAACATACACACACCCCTTTGAGGGATTTACAGACATCAACAAACAAATAACCAAGACAACACTGTGTACTTTTGTCAGAGACCCTCTGACAGAAAAAAATTAAAAATAAAATAAGTTAATGTAAAAAAAAAGTAAAAAGTTTAGCACATTAAAACAAATTAAAATTTCAAAAATTTAAACTGCTGGGAATGAGGAAAAAAAATAAATTATACAAATCCCCCAACGTTGAACTTTTACTTGTATTGTGTATGAATAGGTAAAGCTACAAATATACAAACAAGTTCATTAAGCATCTCTGTGAGCCGCAAACCTCTTCTAACCCTCTCTAACCTTTCCTTCCTTTTCATTTATAACTTACTATGGCTCCAACTATATTAAATGAATTAAATAATAGGAGAGAATATACAACAACAATATACAACAAAAACCTCCCCTTCTCCTCTTTATATATATATATAAAGTAATAAATAAAATATATATATATAAAATATTTAGAATTTATCCAGCTTGACTGCAAATACACTATTTGAGGCATCTCCTTGAAACACATACAAAAAAAAAGTGTTTTAAGGTCCTCAAATGAAATAGCACATTTTCTTTACCAGTCTGGGTCATTCAGTCTGGTTTTCTTCTAACAACCCCACAAATATTATCAATATACAATATACAAATATTATCACTTTCCCTATTATCATCATTCCCTGGAGCCATTCTAACACTTTCCCCGACATTTTAGGGACAATCTGTCACACACTTTACCTCTCTCTGTAAGAGATTTATAACAGCCTGGACACTTCCTCCTGACCCTGCAGTTCATACTTTCCATGTATTCTCTTTTGAAAGCTCAGAACTCTTTGGTAAGAAAACATTTATGTGAACTTTCAACTTATCATTCTCAACCTGTAAATACAGGTAGTCCCTGAGTTAAGGACATCCGACATACGGACCACTCCTAGATACGAACGGGGCTTCCCTGCTAGCTCGTGTGTAGGATGGAGGCTTAATGGGGGAAAGGGGGGCGGTTTGCATGACTTGTGAAAGAAATCTTTTGCTAAACACAGCTGAGGTTGTGGGTTATTTTAAGGACTGAGCTCTTCCAAAAGTTAATGAATGTCCAGAGTCCACAAAGGAAACAAAGGGGGAAGGGGGAATCATGTGGGGAGGATCAGTACAAAATCTAGGTAATCCTAGATGGTGCTAAGCCTAAATTAATGTAATTTTGTACCAAGGGTACATAAATAACCCCAACCATTCCATACCAAACAAATAGTTACATATGAAATTATATAATAATATTATGTGTACTAATATTCTATAACTCACTCTTTGACCCTAGAGTGTCTTTTGCAGTAAGTGTTTCTACCCTTTAAATTCGAAAATTTATTATACTCTTGGAAACCTCCCCCCTCCCCTTGTCGAGGTAAGAATGACATATTTTTATGGCTTCATTTTAAATATTATAGTGGTTATCACACTAATTACACAGGTCAACAAAAATGTTTGATGGTTTTGATAATCATCAGAAACCACAGCAAACATTTCTAAATCATATTTTCAAGCAGATTTCAGATATGTTTTTAATTTTTCCCTAACACATACAGTTCCTGAGTTATGAGTACTATTATAGTTAACATTGTACATGTTTGTATTTTGTACTAAAACGTCCTCACCATTAAAGTGAATGTTAATACATCTTCAGTGTGAAGTAACATAAGGCACACTGTGGTATAGATCTACTGAACAGTGTCATTTAGGTACCATTGTTTCTTCAGAAATGTTTGGAGTATTATTTTCTTGTGCACTCTTTGGATTGTCACGGTACAGCATCCAGCAGTAGCCAGCCATCATACTTTCATTCCTGAAACCTTGGTAGTGATGCTCTATTAACTGAATGTCCTGGTGAAAATGTTCTCCTTGTTCATCACTTACTATACCAAGGATTTTGCAGTGCTTATGTTTGGAAACTTCTCAACATGGTACTGAAAACCCATGGAGTTTAATTTACCCATGGCCTTTACAAGGTTCTTCATCAAGCCCAACTTGATATGTAGAGGTGGCAGAAGATTTTTTGTTTAAACAAAAATGTTTAAATAATGCCTTACCAATCAAATAGTTTAGAAATATAAAATTGGGATCACACACTGTTGTCAAACTACTTTAAATAAATGACAGCCATTCTATAGTGATTTACCAAACATAAATTGATAATATATATATGAAAATAAATACAAATATGTTTAATTGATATTGATAATTTATCCCATTAAATAATTAAAAACCATATTAGAAATAATTGAGTAAGTGCAAACTTACCACTCAAAATAATATATTCTCTGATGTATGTTCTTCCTGCGTCCAAAAAAACAGGTCTAGTAGTGTATCCAAGGGGAATTTATTAGTGGTGTCCCTTTTGCTAGCAATTATTAATATGGATGTTCCTTAAGTAGATAAATAAATCACAGGAAAACCTTACAAGCATTATGTGATTATTAGTATTAAAAGAAAAAATGAGGTGGCTTTCCAGTATTTCAAATAACTAAGTGACCCAAAGTGATGCGCTTAGAGCGTAACATTAAAAAGATGCTATCCATTATTATTTGGAAAATTGCTTAGTAATAAACTGAAAAAAACCCTAAATCTTACCAGTTACTACTGACTGCAAACAAACTGCAGTGATCTTAGTCCCACACGTGAAATGGAGATGCTGCCTGTGTCTCTGTGCCTCACTAACAGTTTATATACGACGGTGCTCCATGTGGGGGATGCCCAATGGTTGAACAAGAAGTGAGAGGACGGGGCTTAAGAGGCATTGTGCTGCCAATGGAGCATCGGAGCCGCAAGAGATGCCCATCACTCAAGGAGCCGGAGGGTGATCACTCATGTGCCGTTCAAATTCCCCTTCTGATCACTCGCTATGTGCTCCTGAACTGTTCTATCAGTTCAAAAAAGCACTGCACTTTTGCACAGTCCTCATTAAGGTTAGTTTGTATTTTTTTTGTGTATATTGTGTGTTTTGCTTCATATGCACTCATGTATGTATAGACATGGGTGCACATAAAGCAAAACATGTATGTATGCATTTTGATGTTTGTACATATACATAGAAAAGAGAAATTATAAGAAGAAATAGGCAAAGAGGGCTTTTTGGACCATATGGCTTCACATTGAAAAGATTGCCTATTTGTTCCTATGATTTCGGATATCATGGGCTTGGCTACAAGCAACATTCATGGATTATATTGCTTCTGGTTAAAAGAAGGAATCCACCTTTATGTGCTTCCACTACCAAGCTGAGGTGAGTAAGTCAATTATATATAGTGGGCCAAGATCTAAAATGCCATTCAAATGTGCAAAAACACCTTGAAGGGATGGAAAAGCAAGAAAATGTTTGGCACAAAGTGGATTTGGCCTTGGAAGTTTGATATACTAGTACTATTTGTTTTGTGTAAACCCCTAAATAATGCATACACTCCAGTATTTATGATCTTTAAGTTAGGCAACAACACAACATCTGTTAATTTCTATAAGTGCAAGACCCTGCTTGTGAGCTTGGCAGACAATGTTCTTTGATGTTCTTGGCAACCTGGACCTCCTTTTATCACCATCAGGTGTATTAGAATGAGTATGCAACTCAGCTGGACAACTAATTGACAACCATTTTGGACAGCAAGTGAAGTGTGCTTGTATACAATAGGGCTAAGATCAGGCACCACAGCACAATGACAACAAACCTATAACACTACTACCAATGAACACAGGAGTTGTGTGGGGACAAATCAACATGAGTGCAAATGTCAGACTATTAAAAAAAACAAAAAACAAAAACAAAAAAGAGAAATAAAATCATGAATCAAGAAATAGAATCAAACTGGCATTACAAACAAGGCACAAAAACGTTGCAGCAACAGATGAAACTAACAATCATGAGGATTACAAAAAATCACATCAATGCATACCATCCAAGCAAACTTACTTGATTAACCGGTTATCAAGTTTGTGATTGAGTAGAAAGTAACAAAAAAGTTGCACTTACAAAAAAAACATCAAGCATTAAAGATTCAAACTGACCTGAAAAATGGACTGGAGTTGCGCACGGAACAGGGCGCAGGTGTGCGCTAATTAATTGCTATAACCTCACCATTGAGGTTAACATCTCCTTCTGAATCGCGCAGCTGAAAATTAATCGCCTTAATTGGCGTATTCGAGATCTTTGCTCATCTTTGCAGGAAACCAGCAGGGGAGTTTACTAGAACTCGGGCCCTACTCCCGCTAAAAGAGTTTGATGACTGGCGCGTACGTACGCGCGTTAAGCGTACACGCATTTCATTGATGAATCAGGCACATAGTCCGACAGGGCTGGGTGCCCGCTGCGGCTCAAGAGATAACTGGAAATAAGTATGACAAAATGATATATACGGATATAAATATTAACATAAGGGGATTTCTATACACAATACTGGTTAAATGAATGACGCAATTAATTTATGTCCATATTTAGAACATATATAAAGATATAAATAATAGCTACCATACAAATTTGATAATATACAAAATTATACAAAATATGACATTGATTATTACCAGTTCATCAAATAAACAAATTCATCATAATCATCATCATTCATCATAATTCCTATTCGAATGAGGAGGGGGTATGGGGAGAGATATTTCATGATTCCTTTATAAAAAAGGACTTAAAGCTAAGTGCTTCATTCAAACCCGGGTATTGAGTAGCACCCAAAGATCCATCTAACTTCATTTTGCAATAAAATAAAAAATGTTGTCCCAATCACCCCCTCTGCGGTCTTGTGGAACATGCTCCAGTACCCTAAGTTAATTTCATTTTCATTGAAGTTATGGTGCTTTGCCATGTGGAGACTAAGCTGTGTTACAATTGTTATCTTTCAAATCTTATATACATTGGTGTGTTTCTTTCACTGACAATTGATCTCAAAGATCCTACAGGGAATTTGATGGTTAACATAATAAAATATAATTATGATATGAGTTTGTGTAAATATTGATATCCTCCATATATTTCTTACAATGGTAACTAAGCATTTCTACCTAAACCAGACCTACCTTATTAGGTTTGTTTTTGCTAATGGTTTAGCATATAAGGGGAAAGCAGGAACCACTACCAGCTTTTTATTGTTAGTTGTGTCGTCACTCTAAATTTTCCTGGGCCATTGGTCATAAAGGGAGTAAAAAAAAGGTACAAAGCAATGGTTGAACTATATTTTATTTTGCTTACAGAGTCTTACAATGGGGCCAAAATAATACTGTCTGAATTTTGTGGCCTAGTCAGTATCTGCAGTATCAACCCTAAATTATCACTGATTACAACAGTGGAGAGAACTTTGTGATTGAAAGTAAACCAGTCACATAACTTTGACAAGTCACATGAATTGCTTTTTTTTTTCTCCTTTTTTTATACTCTACTGTACTGTACTTATTTGCATGATTATTTTTACTGTTCTGCCAGCAAATCATTTTTGCTGTATTTTTGCTGAGACACGTATTTACATCCTGGATAATGTACTTAACTGCATCACTGAAATTAAAGGCCACAGTGTTGATCATAGATCAGTTGCATGAACCATGATCAAATAAACCATGCAACAAAGAATTTATAATATTTTTTTAGCACAACTGGCTTCCCAGTCATCTTCAGTCAGTCTAGCATTCATACATTCTCTACAAACAGAAATGTGTAGTATTTCAATCTCAAATTCTCCACTCATCATTTCATCAACTCGTCATCATTTCCACAACCACTTTCTCTTGCTCATTGCTGCCAGCGACCCCTGCAAAAAGCAATACATTTATTTAAACTTTCCATTGGGGCCAATGTCTTACAGTATTGGAGGGTGTTCACAATCTTTTGCCAAACTACAAATACACTTATTTTAATCAAGCAAACTACAGTTTTCTAAAACCATACAGTGCTCAATCAGCAGGAATAGAAGGTGGCTTATATAACAAAGTCAGTAATTACCTAATGGCTGAAGGAAAAAAAAATTTGGACCTTAAAGTCGAAAACCAAGAAAGCCAGGCCAGGGTTTGTCCAGACAGCACACAAGGAAAGCCCATATTGGGACATGCAGGTGTATGTATTCCCATACAAAGTAGAGCTGAATGACAGAAGACGAAGTAGTTTCTAAAAAGTCCAGCCTCACTGCTGTATACCTGTGCAAGATCAACCAGGAGCAGGTAAGTGATCACTGACCGGCTCTGTTGGCAATGTAGCATCAAGGAGAAAAGTGAACATCAAACAGAGTGATCAGGGGAGCAGAGCTGTCAGCATAGTAAAGCTCCGCTGATTGCTCTGCTCCCTGATTGGCTGAGGAAAGGGAAACCCTGATGATGCTTGAGCTGTCATCAGGGTTTCCTATTTCTCAGCCAAGCACAGAGCAGTAGAGGTATGAATGGAGATAGTATCCCCATTCAACCTCTATTGCCCTTGTATTGCCTGCGGTTACAGCTAATTGAAGGCACCTGCTTTCAATTAGCTGTGACCGCAAAGTTCCCACGGTCCAGGAATCCCACAATGACATTATGATTCATAATGTCATTGTCGGATAACATGTAAAAAATAAAAAAAGAACAAGTTTAAAATAAAAAACACATACGAAATAAATAATTTAGCCATAGCACTATAGCACCCCCTAGTTGTCCTGTCCCTCCATGCATGACTGATAATTTCCTACTTAAGATGGAAACAAAATAGATTTTTACTCTTAACGCTCTCACACCACCAGGTTTGAACGACATTTATAGCTTAATCATTACCTTATACATCATATTGCTGCTAGGAAGCTACTATGCTCTTAGCTTTACGAAACTTCTTGTTGATAGCCTAATAATTATCAGCAAGTATATCCAGAAAAATTAAGATATGGTGTTGAATATCCCTGAGGAAGCGGACACAGTCTGCTAAACGCGTAGGATGATCTCATCATATGTAATGTGTACAATGTATCTAGCCCATGTATGCTAACAATGTTGATTAACTCTTTCTGAAACTTGGTATAAGGGAAGAGGCATGTTTTTTTTTAACTGTTGTTTCTTAATGAAGGAAATAAAATGTATATGACAATTTTTTATAAATCCACTGCCGTTAAAGTCCCGTATTTTGCTTGTATTCTTCAATGCATATTTGGGATGTTGTCAGGATTACAAATGTTAAAAGAACAGACAATAATATTGTTATAAAAAACATAGAGCAAGTAGAAATACTCATGGTCCTTGAAATATAGGATGATTAAGTCTGGTATTAATTACCCTGTTTTTGTGAAATACTTGATCACAAATTGCTATATATTTAGATTCTTAATGGATTCATTTTGAAAGGAGAATTGTATGTGTTCACCCTCCTTACACTTTTCTCTCTTTCTAAATTTTCTATGCTTTCCGATTTTAATCTTTCATCATGATTTTTTGTGGCAGTAATTGGCTGGGATTGATGGGTGGGGTCAAAACATCGGGGTGGAAACAGATATCAACCTGGAATTTCTCAAAATGAGGGGTATATTAAAAAGGAAATCTATTGTCCATTGGCAGATAGAATATTGAGAAATATATTCAGAGACAAAGCAACCCTATGAGATTGCGAGTGCAGATATTCCTGAATGTACAGCATAGTGAAAAAATTAAGGAGGAATGGGAAGCCATCCTCCAGAATACCTCTAAACAAATGATGCAATTGCTAGTTAAATATTACCAAATGGAAGTAATAGAATTAGTAAATTAGTAGAAATCCAAGGCCAGCACAAGGATATCTTGGAATTAGAAGAGTTGAATATAAAGGAGCAACAACTACATTCCTTTCTCACCAAGTTGAATAAGGAAATAATACTTAAAAAGGAAAATACATTTTTTAAAGATAAGCAAGCGCTTGACATTGGAAGGGCTTATAAGTGGAATAACAAATATAGACAATTTAAAAAGAACTGGCATCAGGATAGAACACTTTCACAGGATGAGTATTTCACAAACACTGAAGGCACAGAATCTGACAGTTCCTCTCACTCGTCAGTATCCAGAACACAAGCGCAATCTTTTAAAAAATATGAAGGATATAAACGCTCTAGTAGCAATCTTCACAAAAAAGAATCCCTGGCTAAAAGAAGTCCTTCACACCTTCACATATTGACACCCCTCACACTCCGCACGTACAGAACACTAGGCAATTTAGAGATTCCAACACGAACCCACCACAGGAATTGACAGAACTCACAGACACAATCAACATCATTTTTGGGGGAATCAGGGTCCCCCAACACCTGCACTAGACACAACAACAACATCTTTTTTAGAGAACCCCCCCCCCCCCCAAGGAAAGCAAATTTCCCAAGTAAATCAGATTTGGATATTATAAACCTATCCATTTACACATTAACGGAAGTGGAAATCTCACTATTGAAAGTAGGCTTGAATTTCCGCCCTCAAGATAAACTCAGTCAATTTGATATAATTAAGGACTTACATTTGTTTGCGCGCAATATATATTTTAGAACATTGTTTGATAAAACTGATACTGAACAGAAAGAAAATAAATATGAACAGACAGAGGAATATACCTCCTTTAATATACAGGATCTTAGGATACTTCGTGACCTAATATAATTATTAAATGAGAATGAAAGTGAATCCATTGAAATCCCTGAACTTCCAATGAAAGAAGGTGCTGGGTGCAGGGATATAATTGAGCAATCATGGTCAATGAATATGATCCCACAAGTCAGAAAACGCTCCCAAAGATTCCCAAATTTTTCTTCCCATCCCCAAGTTTCGTACTTTGTAAAACAAGTAACACAGGAAGTTGAAAGAATGAAACCTATTATGAAATATCCTAATAACTTATCCAAAGAGCAATATGTAGCCCTAAAATCATTGTAGGAGAATAGGTCCAAAAGTCTAATAGGTCCATAACTCATAATTGTAGACAATGATAGATACAAGGAGATGTGCTGTGCTTGAAAATTTTGAAGGATGAAGAATGTTATTGTGTAATACCTATAGAGAGAGTGGAAGAATTTAATAGGGAATTTGGGTCATTAGTTTTGGAAGGGCTACAAAACAATGTGATCTCAAAACAAACGTTTGAATACCTACAAATTGCAAATCCAAGAATCCGACATTTTATACACTACCTAAAGTTCATAGAAATCTAGAAAATCCACCAGGTCGGCCTATCGTATCCGGCATTGATAACTTAAGTAATGCCAGTTAATTGGTTGACTCATATTTACGTCTTCATGTATATGGATTACCGTCTTTTTTAAAGGACACTTCTGAGTTACTAAAAATGATAGAAGATCTCAATGTACCTCCAAACTCAATGCTGGTTATGATAGATATTGAAGCTTTGTATTCGAGCATCCCCAATGCTATGGGCATACTAACTCTAAAGAGATTTTTGATGGAGAGAGACAGGAAATTCTGGCCATATTCGGAATAAATTTTAAAATTGTTATGTTTTATAATTACTAGGAACGTGTTCTTGTTTGATGATAACCTGTACATACAGACTCATGGCGTGGTGATGGGCACATGTTGTGCCCAAAGCTACGCCAACCTGTATCTAGGTGGTTGGGAAAGGGACCTGTTTGCAGACGAGGCCTTATCTATGTACCTATGTCACATTGTGTTATGGCGTAGGTACATAGATGACGTCTTCGTCATATGGACAGGTTCTCTTGAATTATTCAAGGAATTCTTTAAGAGGATCCAAACAAATATAACTTGAGATTCATGATGGACCACAGTTTCACCTGTATCCCCTTTCTGGATATTTATATCCACAAGGGGGACAACAATTTACTTGGTTCTTCTTTGTATCGCAAATGAACGGCAGGTAGTACAATACTATTTGCCACTAGTGCACATCCAACGCTGCTCATTCACAGTATCCCCTACTCGCAATATTTGCGAGTTAGGAGAAACTGTTCCAATAAGAATGTCTTCAAGCTACAGGCAACTCACAAGCTACAAGCTTCGAGCTACTCGCAAGTAATTGCGAGATTGAATAATAAATAGGGGATACAGTAAAAAGATCCTAAAAAAACATATCAGAAAGTAAAAAAAATCAACCGACATGATTTATTATTTTCAAAAAAATCTACACAGAAAGAAAATACTATAAGATTTATCACTACGTATTCTAAAAACTATGGACAGATCAAACATATGTCAAAATACTGGCCACTGCTTACAAATGATCCGAAAATTAGGAAGCACATATCAGATAAACCACAAATAGTATATAGAAAGGCACCATTGCTAAATTACAAATTGATAAGAAGCCATTTCGAGAACCCTGGAATACAGATTCAATCTGAGGTTGGCACCTCTAGATGCAATATGTGCAGACAGTGTCAATGGATCTATGATCCAAATGATAGCTCCTTCCTGGGTCGACTACCTGCCCGGGCCACCCCAAATCTTAGAGAACCGGTTGACTGCGGTACACTTGGTGTGATATACTTGGCAAATTGTACATGTGGCCCATACTACGTGGGCAAAACTAAACGCCAGTTCTGTAGGAGAATTTACGAACATATCTACCTAATAACAAATGGAAAAATGACAACGCCACTGAGTCGCCATATTGCATTACAGCATAATTATGATATTAATTCTTTAAGATTTCTAGCCCTACAAAATATTAAGTTGGACTCAAGGGGGGTGACCTAGACAGGTGGTTACTGCAGGCAGAGACAAGATGGATTTTTCAATTAAAATCCAACTTTTTTCCAGAGCTAAATGATGCCTTTACCTTTAAATCCTTTTTATAGAGGGGAAAAAAATGTCTCTATTCCTTTCTGCTTTTTGTCATGTTCTTTTAACATAGCTTCTTTATCTTCTTTCTCTTTATCTCTCTTTTTCTTCTATATTTACAATTCTTCAACTGGAACCTGTGTAATGATGTCATTATGATATTTATTGAAGTTGAATATACAACAAAATGGCATAGATAACTTGAGTTGACTGGAGTGGCTTGCCCTCCCCTCCCTTCTCCTTCCTTTCTTCTATGTTGTGTTCCTGTTCCCTTCCTCTCTTTGTACTGTGTTGTTTACCAAGTTTGGTTTTCCCTTTGTGGCAATGCTGCTTTGTGTTTTTTTGTCTCATGTGAGTTTTGTCTTTCCTGTGTGTTGTTACTGGTGAAATATGTGTTGCGTGTGTTATGCCAGCTGCGGCCATAACTTGCTGCTGCCTGCAGCTGTCTGTGTTCTCTCTCCTTCCCTCCCTCCTCCTGGCCACAGTATCCTACTCCTGGAACGCAAATCACTCTCTGTGTACTCCATGGATACCGGGTATCCGCCCTCAGTATGTGTGACGTCATTTCCGGGTGCTGCAACACGTGAGGACGCTGTTTTACACCCAGTCCCATCGGGGAGAGAATAAAGGCAGTAATTGGCAGATTCTCCCCCTTCTCTGCTCCCCCCCTCCCCTCCTCGTCTCCTCTTCTTGATGTGCTTTTTACATTGTGCACATGATATAATATTTCTGTTATGAAGTGGTACAGCTATAGTACTTATAACAAGAAGGAATAGTGGAGGTATGGTGTTTCCAAATAAAAGAATCCCTTGAATGATGTCCCAACCTGGATAACAACAGGATAATATAATCATAGATACCTGAAACCAGCTTTGTAACTTCCAGAATAATACAATAGGACATATGGGGTTGCATATATTGATATGGAAGTATATATGGGTGCGTATATGTGTATATATATATATATATGTATGTATATATATATATATATATATATATATGTATATGCATACAGTATGTATACAGTGAATTTTGGACATCTCACCTATATGCTTGTTGGTTTTTTTCCATACAATGATTGAATCTAGTTTTGGAGATAATTACTATTATCACTCCATAATGGAATGTGTATTACCAATAATATCTGGAGAAGTACTGAATATCGTTGGAGAACATATATGGAATACCACCATCTCTGTGTGTTGTGATTTTAATTCTGCCTTTTGCCTACCTTCATACCAAGGGAGTAAGCATACTGGTGAATGCAACATCCTTTGGTATGTGCAGAATAATTTGGTTGTATTGAAGAATTGATGTATATGATAGAGCTGTACCTGCTATAAAATATAGCTGTACTTATTGTAATTTTTTGTACAACTTGTAGTGCTGATACACCTACTTGCTGTACCAATTACATCCCTGAGAAAACGGACACAGTCTGTGAAATGCGTTGGATGATCTCATCATATGTAATGTGTACAATGTATCTAGCCCATGTATGCTAACAATGTTGATTAACTCTTTCTGAAACTTGGTATAAGGGAAGAGGCATGTATATTTTTTAACTGTTGTTTCTTAATGAAGGAAATAAAAGGTATATGACAATTTTTTATAAATCCACTAAAGTTAAAGTCCCGTATTTTTCTTGTTCTTGTATTCTTCAATGTGTTGAAACATGAATATAACAATAAGTACTTCCCTCTTGGGATTATTAGCCTTCAACTTTTTTGTATTTTGACAAAACGTTAAATAAAAGTATATTTGTTATAATATATATATACTTTGTATAAAATGTTATGTACAATATGTTAAATATTGTTTAAATCTGCTTAAAAACTCTTTGACAACTTTGTACAAGATTGTAACATACATACATATATGCAGTGTATTTCAGGTCTGCTGAATCCAGAAATGACATCAGTTTCATTGAACTGGCTCTAGTTCTTGTGATACAGGAATCAGAATAGACAATTTTACTAACAACAAATGTTAACCCAGCATATTATTATCAATCTTTATTTACACCAATGTTTTGCATTCTATATATTAAATGTAGCAATATTTTCATGAAACTTTCATTTGCCTTCTTTTTATTCATACATTTTCTTTTTTTACAGAAAGATGAGTTCTTCAAGAAAAAGTTGTTTAAATGATCCTAATGTATTTTGCTACATTTGTGGTGAATATTCTCAACAATTACAGAATTTGTGAAACAAGCATATCTTGCATATTTTGGTATTAAACTGAGGGAACAAGATAGGTATTTTGTTCCTCATATGGTATGCAAAATTGTGTAGAGTGTCTGCGTCAGTGGAAAAATGGAAAACTGAAAAGTTTGAAATTTGGTGTACCAATGGTATGGCGAGAACCCAAAAACCATCATAATGATTGTTATTTTTGTGATGTGAATATAAAAGGTTTCAATCGTTACAAAACAAAACAAGTGGGTGTACCCTGATTTGGAATCAGCAAGACGACCTGTCCCGCATGGTGCTGATGTTCCCATACCAGTGTTCAGTACACTCCCTGATATTCCCGTATCCTAAATGGGGGATATACAGAGTTTGGAGTGTAATACAGGAGTTAGCAGTGAAAGTGAATATGAAGGAAGTGTTTCATCAAACCAGCAGTTCTCCCTAGAAGAGCTTAACAATTTAATACCTGACCTGAAGTCTGTCAAAACAAGCATCTGAACTTTTAGCATCCAAGCTAAAGGAAAAGAACTGTCTGATACCAGAAGTAAAATAACAGTTTATAGGACAAGAGAGGTGACACTCCTACCATATTTCAGTGAAGATGGAGACTTTGTGTGCTGTTGTAACATCCCTGGACTACTAGCCCATATGGGAGTACCAGAATACCGAGCAGAAGACTGGCAGCTTTTCATAGACAGTCCCACTCGAAGTTTGAAATCTGTTTTACTGCATAATGGCAACTGGTATGCACCAATTCGAATTGACCACTCAACAAAACTTAAAGAAGAATATGAAAATATCAAAATGGTCTTACAAAAGCTTTGCTATCATGAACACCAATGGTCCATCTGTGTTGATTTCAAAATGGTGAACTTCCTACTTGGACACAAAGTGGATACACAAAATACCCTTGTTTCATGTGCTTGTGGGACAGTAGAGCAAAACAGGATCACTGGAAAAAAGTGACATGGCCTCCAAGGGAAAACATGAAAAAAGTGTACATCATTACACAGCACAGCTGTGTCATAGTTGTCAAGAACTTCTTGGGTAACCATAAAACACAAAATTGTGAAGAACTGGTACAAAATTTGCTCTTAAACTTTAAAAATGTGGGTTCTACTATGAGCATAAAGGTATACTACCTCCATAGCCATTTGCAAAAATTTCCAGAAAACCTTGGCGAACAACGGGAAAGGTTCCATAAAGATATAAAGGTGATGGAAGAAAGGTATCAGGGCAGATGGGATAGACACATGATGGCAGACTACTGCTGTAGCATTCAACGTGATTATCCTGATCATCAGCATAAAAGGAAATCATACAAAAATAAGTTTTTTTAATGACTTCTTTGTGATTAGTTGTGTAAATATACTGAATATAGAATGTTATGACATTAAGTATTTCAAGTATACCTAGTTTAATTTTGCTTAATTTTCATGTTTCATTAGATTTTTATGCGGTTATTATTAAGGTCATTATTCATCAAAAACTAGAGCCAATTGGCAAAAAAATTGTTTGTTGACCAGTATAACTAATATCTCTTTTCTCCCCCCAACCCTTTATCTCGAGGGTTGGGGGTGCCCCTTCTTTATGATGGGCACCTTGAGTAAGGCTGCACAGGATCCCCGAGTGCTTGCCAAGCCCCATCCCTCGTTTGGGCAAAAGAAATACTTTTCCAATGCCCAGGACCTGCTACGGAGGGAATTCTTCCCTCTGTGAAGTAGGTGTGGGCATCTCTATCAGGAGGGATTCAAAGCACTGAACACACCTAAGGAGGATTAGATAATTTCACCTCCTCCACACTTCCCAATCTTCACCACACATGTGCATAACCCTGCTCATGAGTAAAGAATGACCTTTCTTTTCAACTTGTAAGGGTGGAAGCCGGCATCAAGTCCGACTTCAACACGACCTGCACATGAGCAAACCTAGGCGCTTGCACATACCAAGGCACATGCGCAGTTCTCTTATTAGAACGCCAAGATAACCATTTATAAGGACGAGATGGCTGCAGCACCAGCCTTCTCTTGAACATCAAAAGTAAGTTAAATCCTTTTTTCTCTCTTACCTAATTGTACTCATCGGTTTTAGTTTATTTTAGGGTCCATAAAAAATTGGGACTTTCCTTCATTATTCCCCCTGCAACTTTGTGAGGTCAAGTTCTATCCAGGAGATCTATATATATAATCTTAGTAAGTAATCATTTTCAAAACCCCACCTTCATTATTAGACAATTTTTGAAGTATTTACTATAACTCTTTTACCTACTAGAATTTTCTATCTGGAAAAAGACTTTAAAACTTATTGTTCAAGGCTAAACATTCTTCAGTAAATATTTTACTTTACTTAATATAATTCAATAATGACTAAATAAAAATACTCTTATGTTTTTTCTTAATATATTCAATTCCGAGACTGTTTTTTCTATAGCAGTTTAATCTGGTCACAACCTCCTAACCTCAATGATCCTATGGGGTTAGCGTTAAACGTTTAGAGTACTCCTCTAGCCTCTAAAGTATCCATATTACCAGTAAGTCAGCTCTGTATATATTTGCTATATTACCCCCTATTCTTTGCTACCTTTTAATAGGATTAAGTCCACTGTATTGGGAGATAACAGTCAGCTACCTTTAAACATCAAATTCTAAAACATTTGAGTTCACCTTGTCTTTTCCTTCGTTACGTCATCATCAAGGAAATTTTAACAGTCATATATGTATCATTCTCTAAACATCTCCATTTAGACTGACTATATTTGCACTATAGCTAACTAAACTAAATTACAAAAATACACATATTCATTATATCCTGCTATTACTTATATCAAAGTGAATTATGGCTACACATATCATGATTATGCACTGTAAATTTTGTTATTATTATTAGAATTATTTTGTTTGCCAAAATGTAATTCTTTTTATTGTACTGTACCTAGTACAAGTCTCTATTTACCCTGATAAGGCCGCTGTGCGAAACGCGTTGGAAAACGAGACATCACTGACCCTTACAACCTATGACATAGTGATTTGTAACCATTGTTATGTACCCTGGGCTGTACATTGTGTCTATTTAAGCCCAATATGTTTGTTTTTGTACTTTGCCATTAAGGTGTACTGTGCCCTAAGGTTTATTCCCTTGGGAGAGGGACTCTGATTTGACAAGGGACTCTAATGTGCTTTGAAGTAAAGGAGAGTCTAAATTTGAAAGGGGGCTTTTAATGTCAAAGGAAGATTTCTGATGTAAAAAGGCAATCATGATTTATAGGAAATCCCGGGATTTCCCCACTGCTGGAGAAAAGTCCAGGTGCAGCTCCCAGAGGGAGTAAAAAGGAAATTGCTGCCAGGGAGCAAATGAAGAGGAAAAGATTATAATGGAGAGGACTTGAGAACATTCCTCTCCAACGTGTTCCAGAGAGAGAGAGAGAGAGAGAGAGTGAGAGCGACAAGACTCTGCACAAGGTGACTCTGGGCTTTTCTGCCTATTTGAAAATGGACTGTTATAGAACACTGGACAGCTGAAGACAAGTGCTTATGTGTTTGACCTGTAACCGGCTGACGTTATCCTGTTGGGATAATTTTGTTGTGTTTTTTCAATAAAACCCTGATCTGTCATCCAGTCCTGCTAGTTGCCTACCATTTGTCAAGCTAACTCCCACATATGGTGGAGGATGTGGGCCCACTGGTTGCTAAGAGTAATGGCTGTATACATTTTTGTTTTTTGGACGCAGTAACCTACTTATGTCCTGGATAAAGGCTGCTACATTGCTGCTCAGCGAGGCTCCTGCCATGGAGGAGCTATTAAAGCATTTGGTGCAGGTCAGTGCTGCCCAGCAGGAAAACAACCGTCTGTTGCTGGAACAGGTCACAGTCCTGGGGCAGAGGGTGTTACCTCAGTCAAGGAGTTATCTTGGACTCTGAATGAAAAAAAGGCAGTGGACCGCCCCTTGCAAAAAATGACCCCCCGATGACGACATAGAGGCTTATCTGGCGGTGTTTGAAAGGATTGCGGAAAGGGAGAAACTCCCTGCTGCTGAATGGACTGAGGTTCTGGTGCCTTATTTGACTGGGGAGCCACAAACAGCATCTTTTGATTTAACGGCAGAGCAGGCCAAAGACTATATTATCCTTAAGGCAGAAATCATGGCCCGGTTGGGAGTCACCTTATCTGTACGGTCTTGCAGAGTCCATGACTGGCGGTTTGAGGAAAATAAGCCGCCGCGCTCCCAAATGTTTGATTTGCTACACCTTGTGCGCAAATGGCCACAGCCCGAGACACTGCCCGATTCATCAAGCAGAATCGGATTATCGGTCGCGCATTCGTATTCGCGATCCGAAATCGTACGCGATTGCGCTATTCAGCAACTGAAAAAGATCGTTGTGAAGGCTGGAATCCGGCTGGCAGTGAGGCGAGTGTACGCGCACACTCGAGTCCGGACCGCGGTAATCCGCGATCGATGGCCGCGCGTACTTTCGCGCTTCCAGCAAGCGCGGATTTTATTGATGAATCAGGGGCACTGAGTCCCGCAGACATTGTCGACCGAATCGTCCTTGACTGCTATGTGTGCGGACTTCCTTCGGACATTCACCGAGGTTGCTCAAGGAGACCCCAAAACACTGGATCAGTTGGTGTCACTTGTTGAGCGGTTTATGACTACAGAGACCTGTCTGAGGCCTGAAAGTAAGCCACAGCAATTTGTGGGATCCTCCGGTGCTCGTGTACAGAGATCCAACTCCAAAGCCCTTTCTGCATCTGACCAGGAGAACCGAGCCAGCCGACCAAGCCTGGGTGAGCCCCCCAGGGGAAAGAGGTTTGACGGTCCAAGAAAGGTACCCCCCCATTTTGATGCCCCACTCAAGAGGCAGAGCTGAGGTGCGTTGCTGGAAGTGTCAGCAACTGGGGCATATTGCAGTACAGAGCCAATGGAGTTTGGTGCCACCCGCCGCTTCTCTATGTTCGCTCGTTCCGTCTGCAGCGCTTCACCCCTACAGGAGTCAGGTCCCAGGAGCATCAACTCCAGGTAAACGGGGTTAGTGCTGTGGCCCTGTTGGATTCAGGTAGCCTGGTCACCCTTTGACGTGCTGCCGTACCTTATGACCTGGTAATCCCTGAAAGGCAAGTGGGGGTTGTTTGTATTCATGGGGACACTAAGCATTATCTGCTGGCCAAAGTGACTGTAGAGACTGGCTGCGGGACATTGACCCATGAAGTGGGTGTGGTACCAGACTTAATACATCCATTGATCGTGGGACGTGATTTTCCGTTATTCTGGGAACTCTGGTCTCAACCTCACCGTATTGATATGCCTGTTGCAGGTTCACCTTCTTTCAGCCCAGTTCCCTTAGGGAAGGATGCCCAAACAGATGCGGTAGGGGTGACCACAGATGTATCGGACAGTTTTCCCCTCGCAGTATTGGCTGGAGATGAGGGTGAGGTGTCTAACCCTAAGCAGAATGTCCCGGGAAGTGTAACAGGAGAACTTCGGGACTGCTCAGTTACAAGACCCTACTCTGAAACATGCATGGGAAAATGTACCTGTTCTGAATGAGGTACCTCAGGAGTTTAATGCTGATCAAAGGTTCCCTCATTTCCTGTAAGCAACAATTTACTGTATCGTGTTACTAAGGTGTGTGATGAAGTTGTGGAGCAACTGGTGGTACCCATACCTTTTAGAAGGATGGTCCTTGATTTGGCTCACACTCATTGGGGGTCATTTGGGGACTGACAAAACAAAGGAAAGAATCCTGCAAAAGGTTCTATTGGCCGGGTTGTTACCAAGAGGTTGAAAAGTTTTGTAGGTCCTGCCCAACCTGCCAAGTAACTGCTCCTGTGAGTCACTTTTGGAGCCCCTTTGTTCCCATGCCAATAATTGAGATTCCATTTGACCGAATAGCTATAAATTTGGTGGGGCCATTAGTCAAGTCTGCCCGAGACCACCAGTAAATTTTGGTAGTGCTAGACTATGCCACCAGGTATCCTGAAGTAATTCCGCTGCGGAATACTTCCTCCAAATGCATTGCTCGGGAGTTACTTCATGTATTTTCCCAAACTGGCCTACCAAAAGAAATACTGACTGACCAGGGTACACCTTTTATGTCTAAAGTTATGAAAGATCCCTGAAAATTACTGAAAATTAAGCAGCCAACGTCTGTATATCATCCCCAAACAGATGGCCTCGTGGAGAGGTTCAATAAAACCTTGAAAGGGATGTTGAGAAGGGTGGTAGAAAAGGATGGGAGGGACTGGGATTGTCTGTTACCATATCTCATGTTCTCCATCTGAGAGGTCCCTCAGTCCTCCACTGGCTTTTCCCTATTTGAGTTATTACATGGGAGACATCCCAGGGGTTTGCTGGATGTTGCCAAGGAGACATGGGAGAGTGAGGCTACCCAGTACAGAAGTGTGATAGAGCACGTGGCTCAAATGCAGGATCGCATCAGCAGTATTATGCCCATCGTGAGAGAACACATGCACAAGGCCCAAGAGTCCCAAAGCAAGGTATACAATAGAGCAGCACGGGTGAGGCCATTCAACCCTCATGATCGGGTACTAGTGCTGATTCCCACGGTAGAAAGAAAATTTCTGGCCAAGTGGCAAGGTCCTTTTGAAGTGGTAGTAAGGGTTGGAGAAGTAAATTATAAAATCCATCAGCCTAGGAAAAGAAAGCCCATCCAACTCTATCACGTGAATTTAATCAAACCTTGGAAGGATAGAGAGTCCTTGGTAGCGACCACAAAACCCCAAAGGAATTCCCATGCAGATATTGAAAAGGTTGCAATAGGTGACACCCTGTCCAAACCCCAAAAACAAGAAAGCAAGGCGTTTCTACAATGGAACAGGGATATTTTTACGGCCCTGCCAGGCATTACAGATGTCATTCAGCATGACATAGTCACTGACCCCAAGGTAACGATAAACATTAAACCATACAGAATCCTGGAGGCTCAGAGACAAGCGGTCTCTGAAGAGGTAAAGCGTATGTTAGATCTGCAGGTTATTAAGGAATCCAAAAGCGACTGGTCCAGCCCTAGTGTATTGGTGCCTAAGCCAAATAGGACCTGGCGGTTCTGCAATGACTTCCGCCGACTAAATGAAGTCTCTAAATGCGATTCCTATCCTATGCCTCGGGTAGATGAGTTAGTTGAAAGGTTGGGACCAGCTAGGTATATTACCACGCTTGACCTTACCAAAAGTATACTGGCAGACTCCCCTATCAGGAGGCAAAAGAAAAGACTGCCTTCTCCACCCCAGATGGGCACTTTCAATATAGAAGGATGCCCTTTGGGTTACAAGGGCCACCCGCCACTTTCCAGAGATGTATAGATAGGGTCTTGAGGTCCCATAAAAGGTACGCAGCAGCATACTTAGACAATATTGTGGTCTTTAGCACAGACTGGGAAACACATCTAGGTAAGGTACAGACAGTACTTGATTCTCTCAGGAAAGCTGGTTTTACTGCTAACCCTGAGAAGTGCGCTATTGGGTTGGAGGAGGCTCGCTATCTGGGGTATATTGTAGGTAAGGGCACAGTAAGACCACAGGTAAACAAAGTGGAGGCAATTCCGCAGATTTGTCCCAAACTTTGCCTCCATTGCAGCACCATTAACAGACCTTACAAAAGGGAGAAAGTCAATAATGGTCAAGTGGTCTGAGGAGGCAGAAAAAGCGTTTCAGGACCTTAAAAAAGCCATGTTCAGTCAGCCTGTGCTGATCGCACCAGACTTCCCAAAAGAGTTTATTGTCCAGACCGATGCCTCAGAGGTTGGTTTAGGGGCAGTAATGTCACAGGAGGTAAATGGGGAAGAACACCCCCATTATATATTTGAGCAGAAAACTCACCTCCTGTGAGAGAAACTACTCAATCGTGGAGAGGGAGTGTTTGGCTATAAAGTGGGCCCTCAAGGCTCTACGGTACTATTTGGCAGGTAGGAAGTTCCGGTTGGTATCGGACCATGCCCCTTTAAAGTGGATGTGCCGAAATTAATGCAAGGGTGACAAGGTGGTTCCTGGCACTACAGAACTTTAATTTTGTGGTAGAGCACAGGGCAGGGAAGCATCATATCAATGCTGATGCCTTATCAAGGGTTCACTGTTTGTCAGCGTCAAGTGCCCAGTCCCCTTGCCTTGGGCAGAGGGGGGAAGATATGTAGGCAACCAGCAAGAAAGGTACTAGAGGGCAGATATGTGCCATGCAGGTTGCTGATATCAGTGCTATAATTCCAGGAATTGCAGTGTGGCTGTTCCCAGCAGGCCATCCTGGAATTTCCCCACTGCTGGAGAAAAGTCCAGGTGCAGCTCTCAGAGGGGGTAAAAAAGGAATGGCTGCCAGGGAGCAAAGGAAGAGGAAAAGACTATAATGGAGAGGACTTGAGAACATTCCTCTCCACCGTGTTCCAGAGAGAGAGAGAGCGAGAGAGACAGAGAGCGACAAGACTCTGCACAAGGTGACTCTAGGTTCTTTCTGCCTATTTGAAAATGGACTGTTATTGAACACTGGACAGCTGAAGATAAGTGCTTATGTGTTTGATCTGTAACCGGCTGACGTTAAGCCATCCTGTTGGGATAATTTTGTTGTTTTGTTTTTTCAATTGTGTTTTTTTTGTCAAGCTAAGTCCCACAATATATTTATATCTATATATATGTATGTATATATAGGTCATTCATATGCACAAATATTAGAATGGAAATTTTCTTTACTTTGAATGTAAATAAGAAGACACATTTGTGTCTTTAGGACCAAAACTTTAATTTTGGGTTGTCCTCACATCTTCCTGTTGTAATACCTATTACTTCAGTGGAATTTCCTCTTACTGGCTGTTGTGTACCTGTAAATCTCACTGATGGAATACAATGCCTTTTCTGTAATGAAAGTTCTAGAAATGATATCATGCCTGCCAAGTTGCATTTTGCTGAAGGGGAGTCCTTACCCTTTTTATCTGTACAATATTGAGGGAATATGTTTGTTGCACATAAGTTTAAAATAACTGGGAAGGCTGAATAAACTCTGAGATGGATAACCCAGGCAAAATGCACAGGACAAATTAGATTCTGTCAGAATCCACACTTGAACTTTTCAAACAGAATTAACAAAATTTTACAGTATATTCAACCAACAAAATACTAAAAGTTTAATATTAGGATTTAATATTAGGATTAAGATGATTATGGGTATTAAAAAAATATTGTCCGCAAGGGCAGTTAATTT
>NC_092867.1:51835739-51843874 GCF_032062135.1 Pyxicephalus adspersus
CATTAATATTGTGTTGTCCTTGGCCTCTCTACCTGGGACAAATCCTACCTGGTTTAAATCCATTGCCAGGGGGATCAAAGGGAGAGGATGGCCAAGATTTTGGCATATATTTTGATGTCCACATTCAATAACGAAATGGGATGATAGCTACTGCAAATTTCCTAGGTTCTAATACCTTTTAGTATCACGAAATGTGTACCTCTAGGAATTCCTGGGATGGACATTGGTTATCAGGTAAAAAGTTAAACGTAGCTAGGAAGGGCGTAAATAACGTTAAAACAAATGTTTTATAGTATTGGGTCATTAATCCTTCTGGTCCTGGGGTAGAGTTTGCCTCTGTATCTAAAAATTGGATTGGATATCATGTACCACAGCCATGTCACCTAAAAGGGATGGATTAAGTCTTGAGAAATTGACCTTGTTGGCCTTCTCAGGAAAGGTCAGAGTAAATGTTATTGGAGCATGATCCAAAAAATTAATAGGCTCTATGGATGCCTTTGTTAAATTAGAAAGATCTCTTTGAGAAATGAAGAAGTAATCTAGTCTGGAATATCTGTTATGGAGGGGGGGGTGTATGTGTAGTCCCTGGTAGATGGAAAAAGAGTCCGCCAAGTGCAGGATAACTTGGCCTTAGTGCTTTGAATGTGAGTGAGGCTGATTCCATAGGGGAATCAGGAGTGGGGTTGAGGGGTACATTAAATTCCCATCCGAGTTGCAAAATGTTGATAATTTTGGATAGAAATTTTGGCTGACCCACATTTGGGCAATATATATTGGCCAGTGTTACTAGTCTGTGGTTTAGTTGGCCATTCAAGAAAAGATATCGACCTTATGAAATTAACTGACCAGGATAAAAAAATTGAAACCCCTTTAGCTTTCATAAGAGAGAAAAAAACCCATATAAAAACTAAAAGAGGTGTTTAGTAAAAGTCAGGTGTGTCTTAGTATGAGATACCTTAAACACTATGTATGGACACCCAGGGGTGTTATCTTATGAGAATAGAAATCCAGAGTGAGATGCCCTATTTAGGGGCTCATGTACCCAAAATATTCCAGATATGGTAAGCTTGGCATTTAAATGCCCAGCTGTGGTGGGAGTAGTAATGAAAAAAATGCAAAGTATATAATGTTTGATAAGGCTGTTTAGCACCATGGGAAAACAAGCTTGGAAAAGAAGTGGCATAAGTAAGGCATCTAACCAACTGAAAAGGTGGGTAGAATTGGAGCTATGAGTCAAAGTTTTCAACCTATGCTGTAGGTATTTGAGAATTTAACAAATGATAATAAAGTTTGTTCCCTTCTTATGAACCCAGACATCATAATCATGTTGGTATACCAGACAAAACTGAGGGCTGCTAATAACACTTTATTGCCCTACCAGCCCTACCAACGTATTTAGGGCAGGAAGAAAGTTTTTGTTTTGTCATTTTCATTAATAACAGCATTTCAGCAACTTCATAACTATTCAATATAATCACAATAACTTGCACCACTGCTTGGTAAACTACAAATAGGATGTTCCTTCATTTGGAAAATGAATGAAGAAGAAATCCTACTCGAGAGCAGGGAAATACACCAGAAAATTCCTTGGAGTGAATATTATAATAGTCAAGGTGGCTCAGAGGTTAGTGCTCTGGCCTTTGCAGTGCTAGGTCCCAGGTTTGACTCTCGGCCAGGACACTAACTGCATGGAGTTTGTAGGTTCTCCCTGTGTTTGTGTGGGTTTCCTCTGGGTATTCTGGTTTCCTCCCACATCCCAAAAACATGCAGTTAGGTTAATTGGCTAGTGACCATAGACTTTATTAATGTCTATGGTAGGGATTTTATATTGCCCCTTTGAGGGACATAATTGTGGAATTTGTACAGCGCTGAGTAAAATGATGTCACTATATAAATACTGTGTAATAATAATATTAATAATTCTGCTCTGATAAACCTGCTAATGTGTAAGATCAATTCCCTCTCTTCTCCTGGTGGCCAAGTTGCTGTAGTTAAGGTTATGTAAAGCAATCAGGTATAATTAGGCAAATCCTTCTTGGTCTGAAAGGGAAGCAAAATAATAAAATAATGATAAATCTGAAGTAATCTAAAGGAACTATCAAAAAGTTAGTTAAACAATCTGAGTGAATTCTAAATAAGCGATGTCTCAATATGCTTTCCCAACTGGCAGGACTATCTCCAGCAGGTGTAGTTGTTGGAGGAATGCAGGTAGGTCCTCTGGGTTGTGCAGATGGTAGGTTTGGCCCTCCCAGGTAGTGGTTAACCAAAATGGGAATTTCCATCTGTATGGCATGTGTCTGGATCTAAGAAGACTTAGTAGAGGACATGGGGCTCTGCGTCACTGTAAGGTAATGGATGAAAGGTCCTGGTAAAGTTGTAACTTTACGTCATTAAAGAGAATAGGCTCCTTAGCTCGAGCTTGTCTGAGGATTTCTTCTTTAAGTTGAAAGCTTATTATTCCAAATAAAATAGAGAAGAGAAACAAGCCAGGATATTTGTTTGTTGTGGCAAAAAAAAATCCTAGAGTCCTAAAGTTCGCTATTGTTCCCTAGCTCAAGGAAGTTATATACAATAAAGAAATAAAAGTAAAAATACAAAAATTATATTTTTTACAAACAATACATCATGTGTACAGTCAAAACCACCCTACTGTATCCTAAGAATTGAGGGTGGTTTTTGATCTCTAATCTAGACAAATTAATGCTACTGAAGTTATGAAGAAAAGTCCGGTTGGGTCCCAACGCGTTTCATCTTTTGGCTTCCTCAGGGGACTAATAAAGACAATAATATCTCTAAACATAAAAATAAATCAAAATCACAATACTGCATCTACATATAATCAATGGCAAATCATGCTTAGATGCTAACAGGAGGATATTTACTTACACTTAGAGTAATGCTGTACAGATATAAAGGGGGACGGCTGAAGCAGTGCATCCCTAAAGTTCAACCTGCTTTAATTTCTGAAATATAAATTAATAGTAAGTATCGATATAGACGTTAATGAGGTAATTTGAAAATTTGGTGGACAAAATGACTCACCATGAGGTCTGGCTGTAATATGTAAGGGAAACAGCTCAAAAAAAGGTTGTTTGAATCAGCTGTCTAGAGTCTCAGATATAAGTATCTGAAGTTATATTGGTTATTCAACTGTCACATGTCCAAGATTATTTATTAGTGGGTATAAACCCAGGGTATAATTGTTCTCACAATTAGCTCAACCTTTGCAGAACTGAGAAGTTACAAATACTGTATCAAGATGTCATTGGCCAATCAAACTATAAAGTTAGAGAGAAAGGGTTTGAGAGACTATATTCACACAGATCCACTAGGTGGTGCTTTATCTATGTAATTGCATAAAAATTCAAACACGACTGACATTCGAAAGTAATGTCATTTCGTTTTGTTGAAAGGCAAGGAAAATTGTCCGGACTACGGATGTTTAGAGCAACTATTAGAATTAATAAAAAATATATAATGTAACAATAAATAGCAAAAAGCATATATTCATAAATTGCACTGAAGACAAATTAACTTACATTGTCCAATGCAGTCCAATCTATCACTGATAGTGTGGTTATATTGGATGGTGAGTGATAAATAAGCAGTCAGTGAATCAATATCCCAATTACAATGCAGAGATGATTGTGTGGTGTTGCAGCGTGACTCGCCAACTCGTTTAGACGAGATGATGCGAAATCTCACAAGATTTTTCTGTCCATGTAAACAAATACACATAAGCAAATATTCAGTTTGTTGGAATCCATAGTGCTGATTATGCGCCGTGTCAGCAATGCAGCCCTGTATTGAATTGGATGAGTGTAAGCCTCATTTAGGCTGCTCACTGAGTAGCAGGGAATCTTTGATTATCCAAATATATTAATATAGCAAAAATGAATGTAAAATTACATGGTATGATTAGAGCAATTCCAATTTCCAAGGGTTTGGTCTGATTAAGCCGTCACTTATTTTAATATGTAAAACAATAGGAAGTAATACATGCTAGTATGCTTAGTACATAAACATATCACCTTAAATTCTCCCCCATCATCAGAGTGGTATATACTGAGCAATAAAATCAATTGTACAGGTTAGTGTTAAGTAATGAAAAATCACAAGGATGAGATGTTATAGGTGGATATCCCATAAAGTCATATAGCTACACCCAAAGGGAAGGTTAAACACATAGATCACAATAATGTATAATATCGTCAAAATCATCGATATAGATAATGAAGAGATTAAAGATCAAAGATACGTGGCTTATTTGGGTCATAAGGAATATGTGGTATGTCAAAGTGGTATCCGACTCAACATTAGTAGATTGATAATATATTCCTATTATAGTTTGGGAAGGAATGGTTTGAAACTTATCGCATCATTTAATCCCGGATGATTAGTAGCTTGAAGTAGAACAATCCATTTGCATTCAGATTGTAAAAGAAGGGTATCAATGTCACCACCCCGAGGATTGGGGGAGATATGTTCCAATCCAAAAAATTATAGGCCCTCTGTGTTATAATTATGTTTTGTAGCCAAATGATAGCTTAGCGGGGTGGTGATTTTTCTATTGTCAATAGCATAGATATGTTCATAAATCTGTTTTCGTAATGGTCTTTTTGTTTTGCCAAAGAAGTAGGCTCCACACGGGCATGTGATCATAAATCTGTTTTCGTAATGGTCTTTTTGTTTTGCCAAAGTAGTAGGCTCCACACGGGCATGTGATCATGTAGATAACTCCTAAGGTAGTACAGTCTATGTAATGTCTAGGGCGATGTGTATCGCCATTAGGTAATGGTAATGGTAATGGTAATAGATTCTAAGATCCGTTTACATTGGGGGCATCTACCACATCTAAAAGTCCCTTTGGTGTTAGTTAAGTGGGATGTGTTGGAAGAATGAAAATAGATTGACACTCGTTGGTCCTGCAGGGACCAACGAAAAGTTATTTGTGGCCATGTACAACGCCTTGTACATGAAGGTACATGGTTTCATCAACCGTGAAAACATTTCTTTCTAAGATGTATTTCCAAAGTTGTAAAATGAAAGAATTCTGTTTAAAGGCCATTGGTCGATGTCAGGTACAAGAATGGGAAATCATTGAAAGCTTATTAGAAAACATACCACATCTCTCGGAGGGTCAGCATTTTTTTCTCTGGGTCTAAGGGCTCTGTGAATGCTTTCAAACTCAATAGATGATTCTGGTGGGCTGTCAAGCAAATCATTAAACACAGATTGAAGGCTTTGAGCGAGGTATTCCGCTGCAACTGATTCTGGTAAACCTCTTATTCGGGGTTTCTACGCTGCCCCATGCTGTCTAGGTCTTCCATATGCCTGTGCATGGAGGTAATGTGAATGGATTGCTTTATTGCTAGGTGTCTCAATAGACTGACATCTGCATCTCACTTGGCTTCAGCCTGTTCCACCACTGATAATCGAGCTGAAATAGAGAGGATCTCCTCCTTTAGGTCTGAGACTGCTGTGATTAGTCTCCTTTGATATCGGTAGCTAGAGATTGCAGATCCATGCAATGTGGTAGCTGACCCATATATGATAGCATCTGATCTGCTGAGAGGTTGTTGGTTTTTGTTGCCTCGGACTGACCCTGCAGGTGATGAGAGAGAGATTGTAAGCGGACCATTTCTCATAAACTTCTGGAGGATTAGGAGCCCGAAGATTTACCTGTGGAATTGAAGCGTCCAATTTTCCCCATCTTATATAAATTAACAGGTGTTGCTAGTAGTTTTCCCTGGATGTGCCACAGCCAAATTAGTTGGCGGCCATTGTGATGTTAAGTTTGGCCAAAATAGAAAAATACCATGCATGAGTAAGTATAAAATATGTGGAGGAATTACTTGGGTTTTGGTTTTTAAATTTTCACATCAGCCTCACCCTGCTTACTATGATATCTTTACTCTTACTCTTACCCTGGTGTGTGAGAGCTCTTGTCACCGACAATATATTTGCCTATAGGGTTAATTCCCCATAGATATCTGCCAACCCCCCCCCCCCCCCCCAAAAAAAAAAAAAATATGAGAGAAGAAAAGCTGATGGTTCAGTCCCGCCAGATTGATAATATATTATCTGTCAGATACTGTATATGTATAGGAAGTTATGGTAAGATTCACACTGGAAGACAGAGTTGATTCAGCGATCACTACATTAGAAAGGATGACTGGGTTATCAGTGTTGTGGAAAGTTGTTGATCTCCCATGGGCATGCAAAAAGGTAGCAGAAATATATAGAGACTTCCAGGTTTTTGCTTACCAAGTCTCAGTCTATACCTTCCCATATACAGTCATATCTCCCCATACTTTCCCAGTCCCTCTGAGCATCAGGCTGTTGGGTTAGCACAATTTTATTTAACATCAATATTGTCTCACCAATAATATTGCTTTACCAGTATATCCTGACATATGTATACCTCATATAAGGTAATTCTAAAGGAATGCAGCATATCCTTTAACTGGCATCCTTATAAGGTAAAATGCTGGTTAAAGGATGATCATTGGTCAGTACTGATCAAGCACTGGTCATTGTCTCAGTTCATGGTTAGTTTAAAACAGTGCCACACCTGATGGAGTAGTCTCAACCAGAACATTCTTTATGCAACATGTTTTTTGATCATCTGCCAAGCCATTAAAGCTGGGGGACTCCTTGGTTGAATGCAACTCATTTCCACAGCTAAGTATTTTTTTATATCTAACTCAATGTTACTGCATTGTTTTATCTATCTGTATTTATTATTAAATAGTATATTCTTTACATTTTACTTGCAAGTCTCTGTGTTATCCCTCTTTGTGCACACACAGGCACTGTTTGAGACCCGCAGGTAGAGTAAAGCTGCGTACACACGTGCAGTAATTATCGTTGGAAACGAACAACTAACAACCATTCGTCCGATAATCGTTACCAAAAAAGTGCACAACGACGCCTATGAATGAGGATTGTCGCTGGAAACGAGCGACCGTCCCGGCGGATCTGATTGTGTGTACGGTCGTTCAGTGATCGTGGATAATTCTGCAGTATACTTTCTCCTTTTCATGTCACTTCCTGCATCTTTCAAAAGATCGAATCAAGTGTGTGTACATTATTGGTGGATTATTATTGAACGATCGTATCGTTACAACATGTACAGAATTATGCACAATAAGATTTTCTAATGATTATTGCATGTGTGTACCTAGCTTAAGCAACAGGCAGGCAAATCAGGAAACAGCGGTGATAACAGTGCTGATGTGCAGGATGACTGCCTGAAATGGCTCCATCCCCGCAAGTCCCACAATTGCATCTCTGTTCTAAATTAGGGTTCAAGGTAGGAAAGCAGACAGATATGTGTAACAGGGCAAGGCATTTTGATGGGTTTGTTTTACGTTCTAATGATGCCATATTAATTACATTTTAGGGAGGTTGATAGGTATGTCCCCTACTTGCGCCCTCTTTTTCAGTTTCCTACACCTCCCCAATCAAGAGAAATTGGGGTCCAAATAATAGTAGCAGAAAGGGTAGCATAGTATGACACTTATAGTTTTGTTACAGGAAAGTATAAATTTAGGGGTCTCACCCCAATGCTCCTTACTATGTAATTGGCCCAGGGGTCCCTAATTTGTATTTTCGATTTTGGGCTTCTAGATACACTTGCCTTTGAAACAGCAACCCCAATGTTCAATTTTCACAAGTTTTTAAACCTTTAACACCCATATCTTGAAATTCTTTAAAGAATACATTTAGATTACTAGTAGCTATAATTGTCCCCACTATGTACCCTAAAGTTTTCAATTCATTATGACTACTGGTTTAGGAGATATGGAGGATTGATCACAGTGAGTTGTTAGGCTGCAGAATATGACATATGACACACACACACACAGCTATCACACTGCTGCCTTGTAAAACTGCTTGGCCAGAAAAAGCATAGCAGTTAATGCCTATTACCAATTCCAGGTACCTGTAGTTACTCAGGATCTGTAAGTGGCATATTTTTTTCACAATTTTACTGCTAACAACATGCATGCTTCATACAGTCTAGGGGGAATACATTTGGGGAGTCAGAAATGGAAAAGGATCTGGGGGTTCTGGTAGATCATAGACTTAATAACAGCATGCAATGCCAAGCTGCAATATCTAAAGCTAGT
>NC_092867.1:51845215-51857453 GCF_032062135.1 Pyxicephalus adspersus
GTTAAGGGGGCATAAACAAAGATGTTTATGATCACCCTGTATAAATATATAAACGATCCATATAGAGAACTCTCTTCCCCATTATTCACTTTTAAATCATTACAAAGAACAAGAGGGCACTCTTTGCATCTGGAGGAAAAGACGTTTAAGCTCTGGATAAGTAAGGGATTCTTCACTGTAAGGTCTGTGAAAATGTGGAATCAGCTACCTCAGGAAGTAGTTTCAGCAACTCCTATAGATTGCTTTAAGAAAAAGCTGGATGTTTTTCTAAAAGCACAGAATATAACTGGGTATTAAGGCTTTAAAGTAAAAATAACAGTGACTGTTGATCCAGGGAACATCCGATTGCTTTATGTAATCGGGAAAGATTTTTTTTCCCCTGTTGAAGCAAATTGTACCAGGGTTTTTTTTCCCTTTCCTCTGGACCAACTATATCTTATAGGGTTTTATTTCTGGGATATGTTTATTTCCCTAGTGATTGAACTTGATGGACTTAAGTCTTTTTTCAACCTAACCTACTATGTAACTATGTAACTATGTGAACTAAGCCTAACTTGTTACACTACATTCATTACACTATTACACTAAAATAAGGGATTACACTCCCACAAAACATGGAACACTGGGAAGTTGGATCAAAATACACAGCACTGAACAGCTTGAGCATAATACAAAAAAGATGGAAAAAATTATCCATACTAACAAACTAGGCATTATACACGTGGAGTGTATTCCGGCCACCTGGCTGCTGATGTCAATCCTACAGGATTCCTGCCCACTTGGGAGTTGGGCTTCTAAGTTCCTGGCTGCACGTGGAGCATCTTGCAGGTGGCAAGTGTAGCACAGATGCAGATGGCATGCGTGTTGCCATACACTGTATTCACATTCAGCCTCGCATCTGCTTAATCATGGAAGCAGAAAAGGGTGCTTTTTGCTCCAAGTGCCACAGTGCATTAAACAAGTAGCATTTATAATCCTCAACCTAAGAACTTTTACGAAATAACAAGAAGAGGTAAATAAATAACTCAGTGAATTTGCATGATTGGTATAAAAAATATATTTGAATTAGTGCAATGATAATAATAAAACAACAAATGTATTTTACAAAAATTATCATACAAAGTAAATCAATAATGAACCCACGTAATGTCTTTGGAAAAAAAGCTACCATTTATGTACATAAACCTACTTCAACAAAAAAAATGTATAATGTATAAATCTAATTATGCCATTTCAGAAAAAAAGGTGGAAAAAATGAAGTGATGGGAAAAACCCAGGGAGTTCACAAAATTTGCAAAAATGGGACTTGGATTTTGTCTAGCCTCAAGTTTCAAGATCTTGTCTCCCGTTTAAGAATTTTCTTTATTGAAATCACCACCTCTTTGATTTGGGTATAATCCATTCCAATAAATTTTATTTCCTCTGGACCGAATATGTGGATAATACCCATGAGGTAACTCAGTTGGGTAGGGATTCTTCCCCTCGAATATTATGTATATGCTCATACATGTGCTTTTGGAATAATCGCTTCATTTTACCTACACAGAAGCACCCTATAGAAACACAGTCAATAAAGTGTTTTGGGGTAAAATTTTAGCATTTTATATACTAAAATAAGATTTTTCAGTGTCTTGGTGCTGTCAAAATCCTGATCTTGTTTTTCCTTTTTGTATTTTTTTAACAAAAAGGGTTCGACAAGGGATCAGAAACAAAAACAAAAGCAAAAGGAATACAGTTGTTAAAGAAATATTGCAATTTACAAAAACTCAGCTTTTCATGCTACATATACTTATAAGCCAGAAATAGCAATGGAATAAATGCTGGAAAAATATAGATCACACAAGGGTTAACAGAGAGTCCAAAGTGTTATATACATCTCATAGTCACTCCCTAGAACCTGTAAAAGGTTATGTATGGCACAAAATATGTAATAAAATAGTGGTCAATTGCCAGGAATAAATTCATAACCGCAAACTGTAATTGTAGTGCAAAAAGTACATCTAGTTCTCTTACTAGGAGGCCTGTACAGACGATTTATGTTATAACATTCATTGTTCGGACATATTTCTGTAAGTTACAGGTCTACAATTTAAAAAAAAAATAAGTGCATAAAAACGCTTATAAACGCAGTAGGAACGTTTACATGCCTTTTTACAAAACGTCCATGTAGACCCAGCCTAAGTTTGTGAATGAGTAGATTGTAACATAAAAAAGTAACACAAAAAAACATCAAGCCTTAAAGATTCAAACTGACCTGTAAAATGGACTGGAGATGCGCACTGAACAGGGCGCAGGTGTGCGCTAATCAATTGCTATCACCTCACCATTGAGGTTAACATCTCCTTCTAAATCGCGCAGCTGAAAATTAATCGCCTTATTTAGCGTATTCGAGATCTTTGCAGGAAACCGGCAGGTGAGTTCACTAGAACTCGGGCCCGACTCTAATAGATGTTGCTCCCCGGCGCGAACGTACGCGCGTCGAGCATACACGCATTTTATTGATAAATAAGGCCCTTTATTTCTAGATCTAATCTATAATAATAATCTATAGTCCTCTATTAAAATATCCCTCTTCTAAAAAAAAAACCTCCATGATAATATAGATCAACTTGATTAAAAGGTGATTCCACAAGTAAGCAATGATTGCTTACTTTATGATGTAAGCCTCATCTATTTATGTCTACTCATATCATTTGTACATATTTACTGCACATAATCCTACTTCACGTATATCATTATTTGCATTACATTATCCATTTTTTCCTTTACTTAATGAGCTGACACATAATTGATTTATTATTGTATATTCTAATGTGCTGTTACATAATAATATTTTCCTAATGTAATGTTTTGCACAATATGTTTGATTTGGTAGCCTTATGGTTACTAATTCAAGAAATGTTATTATAAGTCTTTATTTTTGTATATACATTATTAGGTTCTCAAACTATGTTTATTTATTTTGTGTAATGATAGTTATAGTCTCCCCTGAAGTTGTGCTCCCCTGAAGAAGCCATATCCTGACACGCACCAGAAAAAAAGATACTAAAGATATGCTTTATAAAATGCTCTGTTGTAACCCCATCCTTGCTCTGTTAACTTTGCTATGTTATGCTTAAAGTTTAGTTGAGCTTTGCCTAGTCCAAATCTCAGTAAATACACATCTTTGATGTCAAAAAGAACGTTTCCCCTGTTTTTTTCTATTTTTTTACCTAGAATACTAGTTTAGGTGGGGGTGCATGTGTTTTAGATATCACAATGCTTAGTCTGGGGAGGCAGAACAGTCAAAATATCTGAAAAAAAAAAGCTCAAAAACATGATGTGAGATGTATATACAGAGACTGGCAACTCAGCAGTTTAAGGACTGTGCAGCACCATATCTATAGTCACACAAGCCCGTGTGTCAGCAATATATTCAGAACTTATTATACACTTGCTTTCAAGATTCCAGTACTGCAGAGAAAATTTTTGTGGGACTGTAAATTCAAAGTCCGCTTGTGCAACACACATGCAGTTAGTGGAAACTAGATGCATTTCCAAATGCTATGCTAATTTATGCCTACAGCACCCTGAGAAGCAAATGAATCCTGTGAACAGTCCTCTGCAATATCCAAGTTAAACAAAACTAAACTGAAAAATAAAAAAAATAAAAAAATCACTCTTACCTTTAATTCTGCAGATCCCTAGATCATTCTGAAGCTTTCCTCGATTGGGTGCCGTGTCAGAATGAAGGAGAATTCCTGGATGGGCGCTGCCATCTTCAACTTTCATCTTCCTTCTTCTGACTATCTCACCCGATCTGGCACTCTGCGTGACGTAGTCTGCTGTAAAAAAAAAAAAAAAAGGGGGGCAGTAGGCATGGTATGGCATGGCATGGTAATGGAAAATTGGGTATGCGCAGAAGGAGCCTCTTGGAATGCTTGATGTAGGTTATGGAGTGGCTCTGCAATCCAATTAATGACAGAAAGGGAAGGTGCTTCACTTTTTTTTTTTTTTTAAAGCGTGTTGCTATTATAAAAAAATACATTTGTTGTCTACCCTTTTATGTAAAGTAAAACCATTCTCTGTTTGTTTCTCTGTTGCTGAAGGGCTTTACTATCAACCTTTTCTTTGCCCATAGAATGACCCTGATTTAATAAAGCACCCCAAGGCTAAAGAAGATACCCTTTTATCACCAAAGCTGGGTGATCCAGCAAACCTGGAATAGATCTGGTCCAGAATTAAAAACATTTGCTAACATAAACACATGGCTCATGACATAATGGTACGCAGCTGGAAGATAATCTTTGGGATCAAAGAACACAGATGAAAACAATATTTCCTTCCCTCCCTTCTACTACTTTTTTGAATTACAGGAATCTGAAAGGGGGTTCTTTTGGCTGATGACACCTGAGATGAAAAAGCACTTGATGCTTGAAAAATTGTTTGATAGGGATCATGCCGAGTCTGCTCCACCACTTTTGGAAGGAGGAGAATGTTAGTACCTTCCGTGTTTTGGTGTGTATAATCCTTGGAAGCCAGACCAGATCAGGGTAGTCTTTGACTCAAGTGCTCAACATGAAGGTGTTTCCCTAATGTCCTTCTACTCACTGGACCTAATTGGGATTGGGATATCCTGCTACTGTCACACACGGAGAGACAGGACCACTATGGGGGCTATGACTTGCATGGAGGTGGTGTGAGCCCAAGGTGCAGAGTCTAAGCAGTAACTAAATCTTCTCCAGAGCCTCTAATGGCCAGGATGTTGCGCCACTGGTTACTGCCAGGTTGCGATCTTTGGGCACACCAAGGTGGGCAAAACACAGTACCAAATTACAAAGCAGAAGGATAGTTCAGGAAGGCCTGGGGTTCAGGCAGGCAGCAGGCAAGAGAGGTCAGGTCACATGCCAGGGGTCAATTACCAGGGATCCAGGAGACAGACACCAGTGACACAGGGGCCACTGCGGACACAGGAAACACATGAGACACTGGAAGCAACAGGAGGCACAGGTGACTCTGGGATATCCACAGACAGACAGGAACACTGGAACAGCACAGGGAAGTTGTCTGGGGACCAACACACTGGACAACGAGGGGTTAACACAGGAGCTAGACAAAGGAAACACTGAATTAGCCAACAGGTGAACAGGAACTAGCTCAACAGATCTGGGGGTTAAGAGGCTATTTTCTGATTGGCCAGCAAGTTGGACGGAATAGATAAAGCTTGGAAACGGAGGCATGCCCAGAGTTGGAACTGCCTGCATGAGCAGGACAGAGGGATCTGCGCTTTACTGAGGAAGAGGTAAGTGTGACAGCTACCCAGAAAGAAACAGCAAGGATGGAAATAATGGAAGAGGCCGCTAAAAGCTTTAGCACAAGTTCAGATGCTACGCACTTATGCTGTTACATGCATAAAGAGTGCTATAAGAAGAGAGGTCCATGTATCTATTGAAGCCATAGCTGCAGTAGCTTACCACCGAGGTATTAATCTAAATGGCAAAGTATATGTCAGTAAGGCCAAGATGACCTCAAAGGCTGCATCTACTGTTCCAGACTTGAACTGCATTACCTGTCAAACTGGGGAGATTGTTTGCAGGCAGTGCAGTTACTGCACCACCAGGAGATTTTGACTGTCCTAATCTTCACAAACATCATTGGAAACAGGTTCAACACCTTGCCAATATAATTTGGAGTAATTGAAAGTAAGAGTGCCTTTGAAACCTTTAAAGTTTTAGCAGATGACAAACTAGCAAACCCAGGTTAGACAAGAACAAACAGTGACAAACAGATGCGTTTTTAAGGCAAACAATGTATTGTGGTAATAATAATTTCTCATAGGAATACAAATGAATTCTATATCTTATACAGTCTAAGATCAGAGTTCCATAATTTTCGGGCCATAAAGGCACTATACATCAGCCATCTAGCAATATATTAACGGAAGTTCCAACTGCATATAAATAGCAGTTTAAAGTGATTGGTCCCATACATGAGAACTGTAGTACCCGACGTGTTTAGCCCGATGCAGGCTTCCTCAGGGGTAGAGGGTATGTTAGCGAAGCATTACACAATACTGGACACAGTCTAGGTATGTTACAAACATATGTTATAGGTTATACATATATAGTACAATGCCTTAATGGTGCATAAAGATCCTAGTCAAATAAATAACATTAATATTGTGGTACATCAAATAATCAACAATACATTAGTAGTAAAGTTAGTTGTAGAGAGAAAAAAGCAGTTTTATGTAGGTAATAATGTATAAAATGCAGATTTCCCCCAAAATGTGACTTACATTGTCCATTGTTGAAACAATCTCAGGTAGGCTGGGGATCCGACGCGCTGATGAATGCCTATAATAATGGGTGAGTATTTATTGACTCAACATGGTGAGAAAAATATAGTGAAGAAAATTTAAATGTAAGGATGTCTTACAACATAATTATTGAGTTAATGGGGAATGATAAGAATTACCTGGTGGTGAAAGACAGGAAAGCTAGCTTGTCAGCAGATCGTGCATAAGGATCCTAGTCAAATAAATAACATTCATTTTGTCTGTACCAGCTGAGGACAGGACCACAGCCATGGCCACTCTCATGAAAGGATAACAGCGTTGAGGGGAATCCCCGGGTATGTATCCCTTATATGTCAAGGAGGTGGCGCCCCACATGCACGTATCCAACTTGGAGGATCACGTCGGGCTGTGTGTGTCGACGTAACCTCAACAAAAACTAGCAAACCCAATCGGATGGGTGATATTGTTCTCCTGAAGGAAGATGCTCATTGTAACAACTAGCGTATGGGTCTAATTGCTAAAACCATGCCAGGGTTTGATGAATGATGAAAAAGTACGGAAAGTTATAGTCAAAAAAGGGTCTGCATTACTACCTAAGGTCTATTTATAAACTGATGGTTATTCTACTCAAAGAAGAGGATGCGTCTTCAAAATTTACGACTTGATTCAAACTACAATTTGCAACTTATATCTTTGGTAGGGCCTCACCAGAGGATGTAGGAAGGACTGGTTTATGTTTCAGGTAAATGTTGCAGTTTGGAATAAACTTCTCAACTATCTGCAAAGTGTCATTCAGATGGAGTCAACTGTCTGCCAACACTGCTGAGATTGTAAGCTATAGCTATCTATGGACAATTTTAGAGATTTCTAGAGATTTTTAGAGATCACACTTCCAATGCTTAGTCTGGGAAGGAAGAACACAGTATGTAATAAGTGATTTTTTTTTAATTATATGCCTCTAGAGATAAAAGAATGATTGCTATAAAAATACCCCAGCATTTATATCCACACAATTAGCACAGACACCTTAAATTATTCCCATTGCATGTGGGTAGCCACAAACCATTTTGTGTCTGTTCCGGTGGGTTTTGGAAGTCAAAAAGAAGACAGAATTTTGTTTTGGTAGCTTTTCTGTACATCTCCATGTCCTAGTCATTCTCTCCTTTGACATGAAATGCACAACACAGTTTTACTGTAAATAAAATGTATGCATTTCCACTTATAATTTGTTCTCTTTGAAATAATACTGGAAAAAAATCAATAGTAATAAATAGAAAAAAATCAGCAGAAAAATTAGCTAAAGAATAGAACAGAAAGAAATTGTTAATTAAAGCTAGTTAGGGTTTACTATATGTTAAAAGCAAATGATTGGTTTTCCCATTTAACTCCATTGTCTTATGTTAATGTCACATTGTGAATGTTTAAATTATGAGTATACTGCAGCTGCGATAATAAGTAGTTTGAATTTGTCTTGGGCTAAAATAATATTTTGCTGCAAAGTGTCCTGTGGAACAGGTATGAAAATACCAGATTTTGCAAGTAATTGGTGCTAAAGATTAGGGTTGCAAATATACAAGTATATGTAAAACTATATGTAAAAAGTATTTTACCAAGATTATTGCAAAGGTAATCACTTCTGCAACATTAGTTTCCGATTGATAAGAATCTGGAGTTTCAATGAGGTTTCTCTAGGAAACATTTGTTGTAAAAATAAAATTAATTATTTCAGGAAACATATTCTGACATTAATATATAATATTGCTTTGTGGTAGAACAATAGCAGTGGCAGCCCATGTGAATAGAAGGGGACAATATAAAGGGTTTGTTGAAATATTTTAGGTATAAATCTGAATATGAAATCTGTATGTATTTGAGGATAATGCACTTATCACTATTTTAATATGTATTTCTGTTGACATTATACACCTTGTGATATTTCCAGTCAAGCAGAGCTAATATTAGACTCCTTGGACACTTGTAATTGATACTCCGGCAGGCTGTGTGGTAGCTTTTAGTCATCTTGGCTAGCATTGAAAATTTCCCCTGGATGCCTAACCCATCTTAGTTACCTAACAAATGACTCCTGTTTGACATTCTGTGGACCCCATCCAAACACACACACTCATACACACAGTTTAAAGACATTTATTTTATGGTTATATGATAATTATGTGCATCAATACAAACATTCACATCATAGCATAACATTTCGATATTCAGACTGTCGAGCTTGGAGGAACAGAATCTTCAGGGGCCCCTATGGCCCTAAGAAGGGCCAAAGCACAAAATCTAAGCAGCAGCCTGGTTTTCTCCAGAGAGCATCCAGAGCTGAGGATGTTGCGCTGCAGACTGCTGCCAGGCTGCATCCTTGGCCACACCGGGGTAGGCAGAACAACATGCAGTTCCAAATCAGTGGGCAAGAGAATAATCAAAGAGTGTTGAGGCTGGTAAAATACAAGTGAGGGCAGAAAAATGCCAGGGGTCAAGTACTAGAAAAAGAAACCCCGGTGAAATGGAGGTCACTGAAGACACAGAAAGGCACTGGAGACACAGTAACAAGCAATTAGGTAGGGGAACAGCAGACGGGACTACAAGAGGTTACAACAGGAGCTGGGGTGTGAAACAATCAGGCAATCGGGCAACAGCTGTGTGTGAACACTCGCGAGCTAAGGGGCTTGGCAGTAGTGTGGAGACATGTTGCTTAAACGCTAAGCACTGTGTCTGAGACAGCAAAAAAGCCAAGGGTTGTTAAACTTGAAAAAGCAGGCGCGTGCTGGGTCACAACCGCCCACACGTGCATTAGAGAGGCACTGGCGCTTTAGCGAGGAGGAGTAAGCATGACACAGACTTCTGGACACCCAGGATAGGAATATGTTAATAGAACAAAGTGGTTCAACAAATTTCATACCTCATGGTCTTGGACAATCAACCTCTGATGTGTCACATTCCATGGTGTCCACATTCCCTACACTAGATATTTGAGAGGGGCTCCCTCAGCCCTAGTGAATAATGATGGGCAACCCTAGGGTTCTAAATTTAATGAGAGAGAAGGAGAGCGAAATATGTTCATACAATGTTTTAATGCACAGATATGTCAAACGTGTTACTGACAAAAATCTACTAATACAAAAGTGAATCATACACAAACAATTAAGTTAATCAAGCGCCATCTAAAACAGTCCATCAAATCCCTATGTGTTTACATTATTAACGAAGGCTCTCTGTGACTTGGACTGGGGGACAATATTGTCCTCAAAGAACACAGAACAGAAATGGGAATGTTTTGAGCCTGTTCTTCACAAGCACTCAGATAAATATATTCTAATAGGTTTAATTTTAGGCTGTTAAACTTATTACCCATGTGTCTCACAGCTGATGTTAAAAAAGCCATAAAGAACAAGAAAAGGGAATCCAAAAAATATGAAAATGAAGGATCACCTTCATCGTTTGAAAACTATAAAGAATATAACAAAAGATGTAAAAAGGAAATAAAATGTGCAAAACTTCAAAATGAAAGACAGATTGCAAAGGAAAGTAAGGCAAACCCCCAAACAAATGAAAAGACTGGGAAAGAGTAGGGTATTTTTGATGCAGCAGTGTATTAAACAACATAAATTTAGACAAGGTTATACAATGTTGAATCACACAGTAAGTGTATAAATTACACTCTCATTAAATCCCTAGGCTAACTGCCATAGGAGGGTGAAAAAGGATAGACATTGACTCCTACGATTGGATGCAAAATTAGGGGCTGCTGCATCAAAAATACCTTACTCTTTCTCAATCTTTTCATTTGTAATGATGTATTTTTAAAGGTATGCAGCACATCAGATGTTAATAGGTGAATTAGTACACTCTCTACACAAGTTTTATTTTCAAACCCCCAAACAAATTTTAAATATATTATTAGCAAAAAGATCAGATCTGAGCATGTAGGCTCCTTAACCTCCCTAGTGGTCTAATTCCGTCCAAACTTCCATGCAAAAAGCGGTACATTTTTTTGCATGGAAACTTATTTTTCTTTGTAGGCTCTAATTCTTAGACATAACTCACTGATATTTAATAAATTTAATATTAAACTTTAAATAAAACAAAAAAATCTGTTAAAAAAATAAAAAAAAAATATTTAAACATGTAATGTAGCTGTATAGTAGCATATATAATATAATTATTTATATATTATATGAATATTTCTTTGTACAGTTATTTTGTATTGAATCCAATACAAAATTATTTAAATTTCCCACCGATCCTCCTGCCTGCACCGACGCATGTACCGACGTCACTGGGAAACACCGTAGATCTCACCTCTGCAGGACGTGTCCCCAGGATCTGCGGGGACCAGCAGGACGCTGGGGGACAGCGACGGAACAAAGTAAGTGTTTTTTTTAGTTAAAAGCTACCCCAAGTATGACTCGAGATTACCGCTAGGGGGGTTAAAGGATCTGGTTTGGTCTCTGGGGATAAAGAAAAGGTGGATTTACTAAACACTTTTTAAAGCTCTCTGTACATAAAGAAAAATGGCAGAGCTCAAATCCAAATTCATAATCGCAATGTCACTGCCGTCAATGACTCAATGTCTCAAAATTGATATAATTGAGAAACAGTTGGGCAAAATTAAGGATGACAAAGCACCAGGACCCAATGAATTACATTAATGTGTACTGAAGGAGCTGAGCTCAGTTATTTCAAAGCCATTGTTTCTAATTTTTAGAGACTCGTTAATCACTGGCATGGTACCAATGGATTGGCATGAGGCCAATGTGGTCCCTTTGTTCAAAAAGAGAGCAAAGTCATTACCAATGACACCAAACTATGTAATTGTATAAAGTCCATACAGGATGTCTAAATTCTACAAGCAGACCTGGATGTACTGTTTGATTGGGCAGCCAAATGACAAATGACATTTAAAATAGATAAATGTAAAGTTATGCACTTTGGGGCTAAAAGCCCTGATGGGTTTGTGCTACCTTCTATCATAGATGTGGGCCACTGTGAGATACAGGAGCTGGACTAGATGAGCCATTGGCCTGATCCATTAGGCTCTTCTTATGTTGTTGGTATCAGGTATAGGTTTTATCAGGTTGGTGCTCATTGCTGGTGTTGGGTTATGAATTGGTCCTGTCATAGAGAGCGATTGCTGTACATTGCATGAATGACGTCCACACCTATTGACATCTGTTCTGTGCGTCCAGTACAGAAAAGGTACAATGTCATTGCATAGCAGCAGGTTGCGTTTACCTGACATCACATGACCTGTGTAATGCTTGGTGTGCTGAGATAGGTTGGTGTGCTATGGCCTGTGTGTGTGCTCTATGAGAGGACAGGACAGACATGGCACTCATTGTACTGGGATTGTCAAGGTGAACTTTGTATTGGCAGCTTTCCATAGGAACCAACCTGGGCTCTTGCTAATGGGAAAAAGAGAACTTGTATGGATGGTCGAGGTTGTATAGGAAATGTGTATGGGAAATGTGGGCTACACCTCTACTTCATCTTATTTATGCAAATTCGCCAAGAAGTAGGTCCAACACATGTACAGTGGAGGTGTATCAAAGGTAGGAAATGCACTCAGATGCCTTTTTCAGTACAGGACAAAATATGGTGGTTAGTGGAACATTGCCCCCTTGCGCTGATGGTCAGCAAATTCATACCCCAGCTGAGAATCACTGCCGTAGATTGTTGATTTAGGGAATATCCATTTCTTTAGTGTTAACTAATAGTGTTATTTTTGGTATAGGGATAGATTTGTATTGGGTGCTTCATTTGTTTTTTTTTAATTTTGTGTTTTTGTAGACTACAAGTCTTGAACACCCAAAAATGAGTACAGCAAAAAAAAGGAAAAATATAGTGGAAGATCAATGCAAGAGGAGTTTGCAGGTTCTCCCCGTGTCTGCATGAGTTTCCTCTGGGTACTCCAGTTTCCTCCTACAACCCAAAAACATGCAGTAAGGTTAATTG
>NC_092867.1:51858860-51860434 GCF_032062135.1 Pyxicephalus adspersus
CCTTCCTCTGGACCAACTATGTTCATAGGGTTTTATATGTTTGAATAGTTTATTTCCCAGTGGTTGAACTTGATGGACTTGATGTCTTTTTTCAACCTGACCTACGATGTAACTATGTTTCACCATATAGGCTTCTTCTGTGGAGGTGGGATCATCAATATAAGAATTACAGACAGCTAAGATGAAAGCATATCAATTCATTTAGGTAGCTTGTCATGCCATTGCCATATGTTGGCATATGTAGCTTGTATGTTGCCATTGCCATATGTTGCCATAAGTTAGATAAATTTCTCATGGATATCTAATATATTTTGTATGCATAAAATATGTTCATACATAAGGTAATATTTTGTTTTAAATTATCACATTTTTCATTTCATTTTCATATAGAAAAACTTTTTTGGATAAGGGTATCAGTAGTCTTAAAAAGTAAAATAGAAAATATATGTATTAGAGATTTAGTTTACATGTAGGTAGCTTACTTACAAATAAGAAAGGTTTGTGAAGGGGGTTTTAAGAGGAAGCTTGATATTTTGTCAGTGGAGGTTGACAGGTGTCTGTAGGAAATGTTTTAGCGATAAGGTTTAGTGTAATGAAGCAAATTTATACAAGTGAAATATGGCATAGTCTTAATGAGATTAAGGGCTTGATTTGTTAAAGCTCTCCAAGGCTGCAGAGCATACACTTTCATCAGTAAAGCTGGGTGATCCAGCAAACCTGGAATGAATTTCTTCAAAGCCATTTGCTAGCAAATGTTTTGAATCCTGGACCAGATCTATTCCAGGTTTGCTGGATCACACAGATTCAATGATGAAAGTGTAGTCTCCCCAGCCTTGGGGGGCTTTAATAAACCCTATTAGGGGGCCCTAAGTGTTAATATATAGGACTTACATAATCAAATGTGAAGTATTTGTAAGAATGGAGGTAGAATAGCACCACCACAATAATATTGATTCAGAAGGGGTTGAGTCCAAAGGTGATGGACTCAATGGGCCTGATTTAATAAAGCTCCTCAAGGCTGGCTGGAGAGGATACACTTTCATCAGTGAAGCTGGGTGATCCAAGACATTGCCTCCTAATTTAGAAATAAAATTGACATAATTAGATATGATGTCTCTGCTTTACAGGTCACTCCAACCATGTCTACTTCTTCCATCTGTAAGTAATCACTGGCTTCCCTCAATCCTGATACTGTGGATGAAGTCTTCTCTTTTCATCTCCATCTACTACCTGTCCGCTTGACCCAATTCTCTCTGATAGACTCCGTGCCCATTCCTCCACCCGTCCTATGGCAACTTTTCCCTCCTCTTTCTCCTTGATCTTTCCTCTGCTTTTGACATTGTTGATCATCCCCTTCTAATACAAATCATGTGCTCCATTGGTATCATTGACACTGCTCTCTCTTGGTTTGCTTTCTACCTGTCTGACTGCTCCTTTCAAGTTTCTTTCAATAGTATTTCCTCCTCTGCCACTCTCCTTGTACCGGTTCTCTTTTCTCTGTACACCTCCTCTCTCTGTATTCTAATTTCCTCCTTTGGTTTACAGTACCATCTGTATTCTGATGACACTCAAAT
>NC_092867.1:51860740-51890971 GCF_032062135.1 Pyxicephalus adspersus
TTACCTTTCTGACCTGGTAAAAATACTCCCATAGCCGCTCTCTTCGTTCCTCCAATGACCTACTGCTGTCTTCCTCACTCATAACCTCATCATACGCATGGCTCCAAGACTTTTCTAGAGCTGTCTCAACTCTCTGGTCTTCCTTGTCCTATTCGGCTTGCTCCTACTTTCTGCTACTATAAAAGAGCACTCAAAACCCATTTTATCAATCTTGCCAATCCAGCAAATGTTTTCACCCAGCTTCATTGATGGAAGTGTATCCTCTTCAGGTATGGTGAGCTTTAAAAAATCAGGCCCTATCTGTTGGATAACAGGGTTCAAAAACATAGTGACCTGATGAAAAAAGAAATCCAAAGAAAGATGAATATAATAGTAATTTTTTCAAAAAATAAAAAAAGTAACAAGCCAATGAAGTCTTACATTTGCTCCCCTTGGAGCATAATTAATAAAAGGAGGAAGTTTTAAATTACAGATTTCACAGTGTTAGTGGGGGACAGGAAAACATCTTCAACATTACTGGTCAGCACCAGTATTCACCAGACACCTGTTACCCTAACTAACCTGCAGTCTTCACCTTTACCAAGCCTCCGCTCAGCCTCGGGAGACTGTTTGCGTCTCCCAGCACACAGTTGCTCCCAGGACCTAATGCGCAAAGAGATGGTGTCTGGGGATGGGCTGGCAGAGAACCAGGGGCCCACAGAATAAGCAGTCAAGATCTACTAGGCAAATCAGGAGTACAAAGCCAAAGTCATACGTGGGTGATCAGTCCACCAAACGAGGTACAGAGGGAGTAGGCACAAGAAGAGTTGGGGTCACAGGCAGCGTATAAAGGATAGGTCAGGAAATAGGCAATGATCAGCAATAGAAAATCACATAAGAAACTCTCCAGCACAGATTAGCCCAGCTAAACCCTACAAGAAACTCTCTAGCACAGATTAGCCCAGCTAAACCCTACAACAGGCACTGGAGATCAGGGAGGCTAAAAGGACTAGTCTTGGTGTTCGAATTTGGGTTGTCCTTATATTCCCCCTAAATATGGCTGTTCGAATTTAGATAGACCCGACCCAAAAAATATAGGAATTGATGGCGCAAATTTGTGTGTAAAAAAATGTGTTAAAAAAGAGGTATTAATGTTAAAGTAATTTATTGAATGTGTGTGATTTGTTTTACTAACTTTTTTTTTTTTACGGGTTATGCCACAATGACAGGATGATTCTGCTGTCAGTGTGGGATCCCCCGGGTACTAGAGGTTAAATGGGGACAAGTCTCCCGATTCATCACTTCTAGTGGTCTGTGATTGGCTGAAGAAAGGTAAACTGTGATGACAGTTCAAGTGTCATCAGGATTTTCCTTTCCCCAGCCAATCACAGAGCACTAGAAGTGAATGAATGGGGATACTTGTCCCCATTTAGCCTCTAGTGCCCTGGGGACCTTCTCAATGAATGCAGCCATAGTCGCATTCATTTATAACAGTGTGCGATCCGCAGGGGGCAAGTCTCCCTATTCAAAACCTCTAATGCTCTCTAATTGGCTGAGGAAAGCTTTCCTCAGCCAATCAGGGAGCACTATCCCTATTCCTGGATATAGTTTCTCTATCTAGGAACACAGGACTTCTGTGTTCTTGGATAGAGAAACTTTATCCAAGAACACATACAACTAGTAAAGGGCTGCAAGAGCAATCAGGAGAGCGGAGCTGTCAGCTCTGCTCCCCTGATTGCTCTTGCAGTTCTTCACAGTCCCGATCACCCCATCAATATCCTCCTATTCGATCGAATAGCTGTCGAATCGAATAGTGAGATATTCGACCAACACTAATAAGGATCCAGCAGCAAATGCCAGCATAGGATTGATCAGGAACCATTCTGCTAATCAGCTGCACTAGAGCTCTAAATCCCCTTCAGTTGTGCAGTCTCAGTGCAGGAGATGCCGAAAGGGAAAACACAGCTAAGGGGAAACAAGGATGCCGCAAGCCGCAGAGTGCTAGATCTCTTCTGCTGCTGCAAGGGCGGCCTCCAGAGGTATTTGATTCAAGTGCGCTCTACTGCAGTGGGACACTGCCCAGGATTGTCGGCCAGAAGAACATTTCCAAACAAAATACAAGAACAAGACCAGTTCAATGTGATTACCTACCGCTAGATATGTAAAGTGGATGGCTGAAATATTTTTACTTCACTAATGCCCTAATCTTATTCACAGATCCAATCTCTATGTACTTAGTACTTAGTATGCCGATAGCTCTCCTGCAAGCTTTTCTTGGTTTAGTCATACTATACTTATTTGTCATTTAAAATGATCTGTTATGCTACATGTTTTGCAGTTTTGCCTTGTGTAATTTGTGTGTTTGTATGTGTTTCCCAAACTTTTATAAGATGGAGAAACCCTTGAAAAAAACCTTCAAATCTTCAGGGGTCCTGTTGTATTTACTATATCTTTAGCTCACAATATACTAGTGTGGTACTCAGTGGGAAGAATGTATCTTACATTCCTGACCAGTGGGAAGAATCTCACCCTTTCATATAGCCAAAAAGATCATTAGTGTCAGTTAAACTGACTCAAGAGTCACAAGTTACTCACTTCCCAAGGAACCCTTGCCAACCTCTGGAAGAACACTAGGTTTCCACAGAACCCTGGTTGAAAAACGCTGGCCTAGATCAATGTAATATATTCCTTATTATATAGTTATACATATTGTGTGCCGAATTTAGAGGTTACAAAGGTGACATCTCTAGGGTGTGCTATATTGATATATTTCCTATATTCCTGTACTCATAAGCCTTTAAAACTTGTTTTTAGAAAGCAGATTCACCACTTAATTATAATGGGTAATAATAAATTTGTGTGAATGTATAGTAAACATGCTCTAAGTAAAAAGTCAGAAACTCATTGAACTTTATTTATAAAATAGAGAATCTGACATTCCAAAGTAAAGGACCTATACAGGAGTTTTTTTTTGTTTTTTACATTGTAATGAACCCCCTTAATTTATAACTGAAATGCAGTCAGGCTGTGAAAAAACATCATACTTTTTCTAAACTACTCTGTCTCAACCTAAGGTACAAAAAAAAAAACTCCAGCATATTGAAATGTTGGACCACTGCAGTCTGACAAGCTCCTGGGCCTGATATTATCACAAGTGTTCCTTTCCTAAGCAGGACTATTAATTAGGCAGTGTTCATGATGGGGAAGTGGAGAGTTGAGCTTCTTTCCCGTGTAAGATTCCTATTTATGCAATAGTAGAAAAAATACTTTGTTAAGTGTATCCTGCCTGTAATAGAGTATTAAAGCTGTCGGGATACACGTACAGTAGATGTGGGTCCTACCACCAATGAGCACCAATGTCTATTTCTTATAGAAAATTATCTTTGGGTCTTGCAGTCAAACCAAAACATGTTTTATTTGTAGAGAGATGTGATTCGACTTTTGGAAAGTGTGTGGTGTCAGAGTAACAAACCCAAGACTGGCCAAAAGTTAAAATCTAGGCAACATCACTGCCAGAAAAACCTGTAGTTCCACCATGACATGTAAGAAAAGTTGAATATTGTATTTATACTTACACCATCTCCTATTAAAAACTTGGTCCCATTGCCATTTTTTGACAAAATGTTCTCAAAATAACTAAGCTGCTTAGACACTTCTTCGTAATATTTATCCTTGTTTGCCTCCTATAAGAAATATTTCAAACGGTAAATATAAATTCTATACCTATATTTATTACAGCTCTTTATTTGTATCATGGTAAATAAGCATTTCTTTCTAATCCAGACCTGCTTGCTATTTTTGCCAATTGCTTTGCTTATAAGGGAAAGGCAAAAACCACTGTGACGAAAGCCCTTCCAGTCCGCACCCCTGCGCATAGACTTTCCAGCACTCTCAGTAACAGTCCACGCACCAGTAGGCTGAGAAGGGCCATCACGGGGCAAGGTTATTCACTCTGTTACCCCTTGCCACACACACCATCACAGGTGGACTGCCCCCATGTGCTTAGACGCACTATTACCCTTGGCAACCACAGTTATGATTCTGCTTCTTTATTACTCTCTGTGCCACCCACTGCCACTCCAGACAGGGATGTCTCAGTTATCACAATGTTTATATTAGAGTCTTCAAATTAACAAGTTACACTATTTTTACATTCAGAGATTCAGCTTACACTTTTTATAGTATTTGATAAGTAAAAACATACAAAAACAGTGCCAAAACAATTACAGAAAAATAAGGACTAATCAAAAAGCAATAACAGAACTATAGCAACAGCATAAAATAAAAAGGAAAACTGAAATAATACTTAGGTAGAGTTGGTTTTCCTGGTCCAGGTTGCTGTGTAAAGTACAAGTTAATAGCCAGAGTCACAGGGCTCCCTGCAGCGCTCAATGTGTCAGTGCTGTTCTCCTTAGCAACAAGATGGTATCAGTGAGAGCTCCCTCTGCTAGACTTAAGCTAGGTACACACTTGCAATAATTATCGTTAGAAAACTAACGACCAATGATTATGCACGACTATGTACGAATATTTTGAATGATCGTATTGTGCACAATTCTGTACATGCTGTAACGATACGATCATTCAAATATAATCCACAAGTAGTGTACACACACACGATCGTTTGAACGATGCAGGAAGTGACATGTACAGGAGAAAGTGTACTGCAGAAACATCCACGATCACTGAACAACTGTACACACAATAGATAGTGAACGATCGTCACTTATTCAGATCCGCTGGGACGGTCGTTCGTTTCCAGCAACAATCCTCGTTCGTCGGCGTTGTTGGCCAGTCGTTGTGCCCTGTTTTTGTTAACAATTATCAGACGATCGGTTGTTAGTCGTTCATTTCCAACGATAATTATTGCAAGTGTGTATGCAGCTTAACATGGCTTTTTCTATGACAACAACAGAGGTGGCTGTTAGGACCATATGGCCATCCAAAGATAGGGTGTGGGCTGTGTCAACATAGATTATGATGCTTGTAGACACTCCCAAGAGGCCCTTGTTCTAGCCATTATTAATATAAAAGTAGAGGTTTTATGAAATACCAACCCCCAGATAATTAATCACTACAAAATAGGGAGTTCACAGAGACCAAACTAGGCATGTCTTGGACTTATGGTTCACCAGAACAGGCTAAGTATGGTTTCCAGGCTTTCCTGAGGCCTAGGAGACTAATTATTGGTCTCAAAATGCTCACCATAAGAATCCAACTACAAATCAGCCAACTACTACTTTATACAGAATAATATATTAGAAATATAAAGATTATTAATACATGGGCTTCAAAATACAGTTCAGAGTTCAATCAGAGACACTCTATCTTGCAGACACAAAGACCAGGCAGTCACAGCAGGTGTTGTGAACAGAAGGGTCTGGAAGGACACTGGTTGTCAGATAAAGAAATACCTGATAAGGGGAAATTTATGACCCTAGTCGGCTAGAGGGACAGTTTCCAGACAAAGATATTTTAAAAAGAAGACAATTTTATATTTAAATGGAAGATCAGGAATTATTGTTATCCACAATATCACAACCACTACTAGCGTTTTATTGTTTGTTGTGTCCTCAATGTAAATTTTCATTCATCCTGTCCTTGGCTTTTATGAGAACAAAACGTTACAGGAACTTCCTCAATAAACCCTCAGGCAGCAATAAATACATTCTGCACCATATTGAGTTATCACTGCTGAAAGCAGTGAATAGAACTTTGTGGTTAAGGAGAACTAGTCTTATTTCTTACTTCTTTTGTACTCTTTTGGCACACATTTGCATCCTGGGTTTTGTTACTCAACTATATCACGGAATTTAAAGGCCAAAGTGGTGATCATCGATCAGTTCTTTTGTACTCTGCTGGCTTATATGTTTTGTTCTACTTTGGATGATTTTTTTTTCTGTTCTGCCAGCAAGTCATTCTTGCTGTATTGAGGCACACATTTGCATCCTGGGTGTTTTTACTCAACTATATCACGGAATGTAAAGGCCAAAGTGGTGATCATCGATCAGTTGCAATACCATGCTCATCTAAACCATGCAGCCAATAATTTTTAATAAAGACATTTTACCATAACTGGCCTTCCAATCATCTTTACCCCAGATAGTGTAGCATACGTACATTCTCTATGAACAGAAATTTGTAATATTTCATTCTCAGATCCTCTACTCCGTCATTCACCATTTCAACAACCGATTTCTCCTGCTCGTTGCTGCCAGCAACTCCTGCCAGAAATAAATAATTTCATTTAAAATTTCCATTATATCATTATAAACTGTTCATTAAAACGTTTGCTTTTTGAAAGGATTTCTTTGTGGTAAAGACATATGCAGAACTCCTAAAAGTTAATCAGAAATCACTTTATATTAGCCTTACTACACTGAGCAACTAAAAAACATATTCTGATAAGTGACTGTAGACTTGTTCACATACTTTTTCTTCTGATGTTCATATATAAAACTGAACTCAGGACAAAAACTTTACTCAAATTTCAATTTGTGTGTATCAAATGTCTTTCAAAACCTTGATATAAAATTTTACTGTAAATTATAGAACTATCAGAAAATACCTAGAATGTATTATTCTCTTGATATTTTATCCATCATATACGTAAGTGATCTATACATATTTCAGTTATTCCCACTACAATAGGAGTATAATACTTACCATATAAATACTACTATATATATATAAATATGTAAAAGTATGTATGCATCTATATGGATATACATGCCCACTTTACCATCACTATGAACATCATTCACATAAATTAGACCTGCATTTATTATAATAATAACAAGACATCTACCATGGAAGAATTTTATTAGACATTATGTTGACAATAATGCAATGTTTATGTATCATTATATACTGTTATATATTTATATTTTCTATATATATTCTGAAACTTTAGTCAAATGTAAAATGTGCCAGTGTACATATGGGATAGAGTATTGATAATCAAATAAAATGTTTGCTACATATACAATTTTTTGTGATAATATCTGGTAGACTAAATATATGCTAATAAAAAAACCTATTTTATGACCCCTATAGACCGTAAAGTCTCCATGGAATACCCCTGAGGAAGCCAAACTAGGCAAAATGTGTCAGGTTAGGAGGCGTTACACGGCTATAGTACATCCTTACCTATCAGTGGCTATGGTGATGTTAACCAGCCACACCATATAGAGTATACCCTTGTATAGTTTATACTGGTCAAATATACTCTGATGATTTATTCAGTGAATGACCATTAATATTGTGTACTGTACTTGCATTTTTGCATGTTTCAAAAAAACTGGTATTGTATATTTAATTGTTCATTGTACTTAGGCCAATGTAAACTAAAATTGACAACTAAAACACCTTTTTGTTGTTCTTTGACAACCTATGGTTTTCTTCTTTCCTCTCTTTGAAAGGAAATATTTTATTTTTTTTCCAAAAAGAAGCAACTCATTCACTATGACTGTTAGAATTTGCCTTACCATATTTCCTCCCCAAATATCGCAGAATGCTGTTGCTTTGATAAAGCTCAAAATTTCCATCTTGAAGACGGGGCAGTTGCCCAAAGACCTGTAAATACACAACATCAAATTATGTCCCAGTAAAATATATTAGACATATACCAAAATAAATTTGACCATTCAAACTTTCTGGTCATGTTTGCCATTCCAAACCTTGCATGGAGTACCCCTCTGAAGAAATAAAAATATTGACATGGACATCATCTTCTTAACCACCTGAGCGTTACACTGAGGTCTAGATTTCTGTACCAAAAGTGATCCACTGTTTTTCATGAAAAAAATTACGGGGTTAACCATCCTAGCCATTTTTTTTTGCCCGACCTTCGTACGGGCATACCAGCTAGGTGGTTAAATGAACTCACATTATCACATAAATCTTTAATAAAACCACAATTTTTTATACACTGAAAATCTGGAAACTCTTTTCAAAATGTACAAATACAGATTCAGTCTCAATTTCTGTGATGCATTTCACAAATTCTGCTTCCTCAAGAATCACAGAACTGACATTAAAGTAAATTGATGAATCCCATCTGTTAGACAAAACATCAGAATATTAATATTCAATGTATTTTCTTATATCAATGGTACTCAACTTTTTTCATCCGGGGGCCGACTTTGGTAATCCTATAGTCCTATCGGGTGGTATTCGGTCCTTCCCATTCCCTTCCTTCCCTTTCCTCTCCCTATATGTCTGTATTGTCTGGGTTTTTTTGTTTTTTTGCTCTTTTGAAGAGCCTTTACCTGGTGAATGGATAGATGCTCTGTTGTAAGAGGGAATGTTTATTTTCGACTAGGGGTTGGGTTTGTCTACATATATTATTTTCTTTACTATACGGATTCCCCAGATGTTATAATGTTTGTTTTGTATCACCCCCTGACTTACAAGTCTCATTGGCTCCAATAGGCGGGTAAAGGTTGTAATATATACACTGTTTGTTTGTTTGTTTGTCTGTACTGTTAATTCTATGTGTCATGTTCACTGTTTTTTTAAAAACTCAATAAAAACTTATCGAAAGAAAAAGAAATGACAAATCAAGAATCTGTGCAATGGATACTTCCAGAGAAATGTAATTCATGTGACAGATAGCCAAGGGGGACATGTTCTTACTATTACATATCCAGGTCCCTACATCTCCCTGTTTCAAAAAAATTAGGGTTCACAGAAGGTAAGTGGCCAGATAAGTGTGACAGGGTAGCATGCTATGACAGGTAAAGTTTTTCTTATCTTGTGATGGTGCTGCAGCAATAAAAGGGAGTTATCCACAAGACTGCCCCACTTATCCTACAGTTTAATATACCTACAACTCCCCTTTCAGGAGAAGTTGGGATTCAAAGAACATAAGCAGACACTTTTTTTGTGACATGGCACCATGGTATGGTAGGAGTGATGACATTTTAGTGTGGGAGAGGTCCTACATTCTCCTCTAAAGTTAAAGAGATATTGGGGTTTATAGAAGGTAAGTGGCCTGCACTTGCAGATACATTTCCCTTTTCTTACACAGAGATTGGGGTTCAAATAAAGTAAAGGGATAGCTATGGGTAGGCATGATATGATGGGTATAACATTTTAATGGGGAAGAGTGGGGTACAAAAGGCATTCCCTACTGGCTTCTACATTTTACGTTGCCAACATCCCTCTGCTTCAGAGAATTTGGGGTTCAGAGAAGGTAAGTGTCAAGCTATGTGTAACATTCAGCTCACCAGCCGCTCAGTCCCTCACACCGCAGCGTCTGCAGATTTGACTGCAGGCGGCAGTGAGCTATACTGGGCGTCTCCCCTTAGGCAGGGTTCCATGGCATGAGGAAAGGATAACCACACCACAACCTCACCACCAACCTGAATGCAGCCTTGAAGTTTTGTGAATTTTAATGGTCACCACAGCACACAGACAATTGGCAGTGCCCATATCTGGCAACTTGTTATGTGTAGCGGGCTTAAATTGGTTTAGTAGCAGCTCTTAGGGTCCCCTGTGTACCCTGAAAACTTCACATTTCTATGACAATCAGTAAAGGTGATATGTGAATTTATACATGAGGATAATGACTTCTACATGGACACAAACACAACACTCATGCTGCTGCTGGGATTATCTCACAGTACAAGGTGGACAGGGAGCAGCTCCCTCTGCTGGCAGCACAATCTCATACAGAAACATAAGAGATGCGTGCGCCCCATTCCCCGCAGGACAACGAGCAGAGAGAGCAGAGAGAGCAGAGAGGGAATGAGGAGAGGGCCAGATCTGACAGCTCTGCGGGCCACATCCGGTCTTATGTTGAGCACCCCTGTCTTATATAGATGAATCTGAAATAAGTTGCTTGGGATACAAATAGGGTTCACCAATAACCTTGGATTTTTTTATTATTGGTATAATTGATGAGTTCAGTAAAGCATTTTTCCCAACATCCCTATTTATTGTACAGCAATGCGTAATATGTTGGCGCTATATAAATCCTGTTTATTAATATTATTAAATATAGTAATAATAATATTAGTAATAATAATACCATTGCCCCATTGTTGGACATGTGTCCTATCAATTTGTGTCACTATATAATAAATCCTTTTTTTAAATATTTATTTAAATCTTTAAAACTTTTACAATCCCCATTTACTCTGATGTCAGTCCTGTGGTTTCTGGAGAAGCAGAATCTGCGAAATGCATCGAAGAAATTGGGACTGAATCTGTATTTGTATAATGGCGCATTTGTGATAAAGATGAGAGGATGTGTTTCAGATTTTTAATGTATAAATAAAATTATGGTTTTATTTAAGTGTTATGTGATAATGTGAATAAATGAAAAAGGGGGCAATTAAAAGTTCATGTCAATATCCCAAAAAAGTTTATTGTTACAATCAATTTGGATGTGGCACCTTTAATTATATTTATTTCCAACATAAAAGCTCAGAATTTTTAAAATAACAAAAAAACACTAACTAAAAGTTAAAGTACCCATAGGATTAAAATATAAGTCTAAAAGAAGACAAAAGAGAGATCTGTGGCCAGGCACCCCTATTCACCTATCCAACACCCTTAGAGAACTCTTGAGAATCTTAGATACCCAATCCATCATTGCCTGAGATAAAGCCAAATGGCTTTATTATAAGTTTGCAAACAAATGTGGCAAACACTTGTAGCAGGTGCTACATCCCAGACCTCCTAAATACCATATATGATCTCAGAAAGCTCCTGTCAAGGATCTGCCACAAGTGTGGGGAAGTGGACCCTCTGTGCAATCTGCACGTTTAACAGAGGTATGAACTGAGGCGCAGAGTCTAAGGAACCACCAGGCGTTCACCAGAGAGTAATGGACTTTGCGGCGGGCGGCGCCCAGGTTACGGACCTCAGACACACCCCTGCAGACAGCAGCTGACAGCAGATAGATTCAAAGTCTAGAACCAAATCGGTGGACAAACTCGAAAACCAGAACAGGACCAGGCCAGGGCTGGTGGCGAACAATGAACGTCAGAACAACCAGAGTCAGAACCAGGATATCAGCACTTGGAAATAGATACAAGCTGGAGCCTCAAGTAAATGCACCTATTGCAAAGGCAAGGACTGTCAGTCTGAACACAGCTTATATAGTGAGGCTAACAGGCAGCTGGGCGGGGACTGGATAAACAGGTGCGGAAAAAAATGCTTTTGGACAATATTTCTTGTATCCCAAAGCCTGGAAAGGACTGTACTGTATGCTACTGACCTAAATTTTTACTCAATGTTGACATCAAACTTTATGCTAAGATCCTACCTAACAGACTGGCCCTTTTCCTCCCTTCTCTGATACACAGCGATCAAGTGGGTTTCATCAAGGGACAATACTACACAAACTATACATCTGATCTCTTATGCTAAAAAACTGAAAGATACCTAACTGCCTTATCTCCATAGATGCAGAGAAGGCCTTTAATAGGGTCCACTGGCAGTTTCTGGATCTGACCTTACGGCAGATCGGTGTGGGTATGGAGTTCAGGACCAAAATTATGTTTCTGTACTCTCTGACGGCAAGGGTACTTGTAATGATCCCCGATAAGATGTCTTGACTATTTGCAACGGCACCAAGCAAGGTTGCCCGTTGTCCCCCTCCTTTTTGCTCTGGTCATGGAACATCTAGCAAAAGCTAACCACAATAATCCCTCATTACATGGGATTCAAAACCCTAATATTCACCACAAGGCAGCCCTTTATGCAGATTATGTACTCATCTAGGTTACACAGCCTCTGATTTACTTCCCCTCATTGTTCCTCAAATTTACTAGATTTGGCCAACAACTAGGCTTGGAACGTAAACTTTTCCCATTCACTAGCTACACAGATCTCTCACAATTTCCCTTTTAATTGGTTCACCACACACATCACCTACCTCAGGGTCACCATTCCTTCTGATCCATCCAAACTGTATACACTTAATTATGTTCCACTGCTGAAGACCCTGACCAAGCATCTTGATCACTGGAAAAGCCTCACTATATTGTGGTTCAGCAGGATGAACTTTCTGAAAATAGACGCTGCCCAAACGCCTGTATGTGTTTCAGACCATACCTATAGCCCCTCCAAAAGTTTTCTTCCACACTGTGCTCACTCTCCATAAACTTTATTTGGGGCAGCTGCAGACTGAGGCTCAAACACATTTTATTCTGTAGACGCAAACAAATAGGAGGTATGGGTTTACCGCATTTTGAATTATACCATCTAGCTGTTAAACTTACTTAAAAAACCTAGAAGAATAGAACAGAGAGTTTTGGCCTCAGGTCTGACACTTCATAGATCCTACACTTGGCCCGCCAGAGGGTAGACTCACCGGATCACAGTCATGGTTACTCAGCAGGCAACTGGACATATTTTCTAAGGGCCTATATCTCTTCTCACACATACACAGGCAATTAACCTATTTCGATCAATTTTGCACTCTATCGGATGTACCATGCCATTTAGTATCTGTTATATACGAAACGTACATCGTTTTTTATGATAAAAGACTTCCCAAGCATACTGGCATAGAGAGTTGGGCAGGGAGTTTCCGGAGTTAGACTGGCTCACTGCATTTGAAATGGCTCATAAAACCTCTGTAATACTATCACTTGGTACAGGACCCAGTCTCTCTTCATCGCGTCTTCACTTCTGTCCTAAGCATGTGCTGGCATTGTGGAGAGGGAGAAGGTACTTACTGCCCAGCACTGTAACCTTTTTGGCGAGGTGTCTTTGATATATGTCTATGGGGATATGTTTTTTCATTTGGTTAATCAATCAGTAACTGCCACATCCCTTTATCAAATACAATACATAGATAAACACATATGCAACTTTTAAGGGAGTAATTAATCACATTAACTAATTTTTACCAATTTTATTAAAACATCAAATAAAACAGGGTTATTTAATTTCTGAACATTTTAAAAACAAAAACACAAAAACCTTTCTACCATTATTGTGTGTGACTCCAGATAAATAGGGTATGTCACATATATCCCATTTATTTATCTTAATTATTAAAAAGATATTCAAATGTAATATATAGGTTCTGTGGAGCTCCTGAATAAGTGGACTGGAATGCTGTGAAATGTGTCAAGAGCATTACATCTTGAAGAGTCTCCTATTTATCTGAAGTCACACACCGTAAATGGGGCTGGTTTATTTGTAAATGTATTACAATTAAAAGCACTGAATATAAAATACACCATTGTGCTGGGAGGAAATATCTTACCGCCTTTTTCTTCAGATCTCTTTTGCCAGAGGCCCAGTCCTGCATTTGCACCTCATCATCTTTCCAAGAAATTCCTTGATCAGCAAGTAGGAGTCGTGAAGCCTCTGCTCTCCCTGTAAGTACATAAATGTCTGAAATTAGAAACAACCATCAAGTAGGAATCCCCACATTTCTTTTTTTCTGTTTTTTTACCTTCAATTTATAGCTTTGACTTTTTATCCTAAGCATGTTTTTATCCCCCTACTTCTTCCACTGAAAGGTTTTAGTGTCCATTTTTGGTAAAATAATACTTTCTAATGCTAGTATTGAACTGTGAATTGTTTCATCCCTCAGTCCTGGCACCATTTTTTTTCTATCTATTGAACAAAATATTTTTGTAAGTGAGGTCTCCAACAAAGTGAGCTCTACAACCCAGAATTTGACCCAGCAAACTGTTTTGTTGGTCACCTGGCAACCTGGCAGATATTTTACTATCCAGCCCATTACATACATCCTAAAAATAAAAAAAAAAACAACAAAGCCAAAACAAAGGTCAGTTTGCATCCAGGGAGTGACATCCAACCAAAGTATCTCCAACAGTCAAGTAACTGTTTGGTGCACAAAGGGAGCTTCCATTTAGGCTGGATGTGTGTCTGCTGCCTGGTTGGTTTTAAATAACAATACCTGTTTTGTCTTTCTGTATGTACTCTGCACAGTATCACTCTTCTGTATACTAGGAATAAATGGGCTGAGTAATCAAACAAAGGGCTTGAAATCCAAAAAAGGAGAAATCATTCTGGTTGTTAGAAATAAGTTTTTTTTTAAACATTTTATTTTTATTAACAAGTTTTTAAACATTATAGCACTTCAAAAAATAAGGGGGAAGGAAAATCAAGGGAAAGGGATTCTTGGAAGTCCAAGCAACAGCATACATACACCCTTTGAGCGGGAGTCAGGGGAGTAACTATATTACGCTATTGAGTATCTACGATTCCAGAGTTTAGGTACTTTGACCTTCCCCAAGTTTGATTCCTAAATAAACGCCACATATGTTCTAAATCGATGGAGTTCAGAAAACAGGGAAGAGCATTTCTCTGGAGTATTTAAACCCTTGACATTTAATGAGGTGAACTTAAGAGTCGCCTCTCCGGGACCAGACTCTGGGGGACAACTAGATCTCTAAGTAGTAGGGCGGTTATCAAGCCAAATGAGATACAGAGAACTGGGGAGGGATGGGTTAGTTTAGGCAAGTTGGAAGGGAAATACAAAATATTCAACGAAATTCAATTCAAGCTGATACTCGGTGATATCTGCTAAGCTGAGGGAGAATTAACAAAATGAACTACGGTAGGGGGATAATTTGGGGTATACACTATAAGGTACAAAAACCCCTCACTTTATCAGCGAGGACACTAGTTTGGAGACTGTGAAGGCTCAGATTCATATGGGGGAGCTCCCGCCCCCGAGCCTAAGTGCAAATAATACAAAACAATAAATAACTCAAGAATACAGAAAAGTCAACAGCATCTGGCAAATAATTTGGTTTTAATGTAACCACACATAACCTTAGATAGTGGTGTTGCCACCATCATGGCAACCAGCAAGAACAGATATGGGAATAACCTACTGAAAAAATAAACAAGGCGCTCACCCACAATGTATATATGGCATTTATTAAGGGGCAGCTTGGTATGCTATTACATTATTTACTTGCCATACAAGCTATTTATTTTGTCTTCCTAGCAGTCATACACACATTACTTATTTCCACAACAAATTCTACTAACATCTACTTTCCAACTTCATCTTTCCCACCACATGCAAAATAAACATTTCTTCTCACCAACTATATACGACCATACATATATCTATAGCAATGGGCTAGTACAGGAGTAAAGACTGCTTCACTACAAAAACATAAGGGTAGAAAAAGCATTCCAAAATGTAGATAGATTGTACCCACCAGATGGATCATTTATTGGAAAAAAAGGTATCACAAAGCATCAAGATCATTGCTGCTTACATCATTACCATATATTATTTCTTTACAAATATGGCAGGCAAATGGAAGCCATTGATTTAGGTTTATTAATGATTTCTGGCATGGGTGTTGCCTAGGTGGACACCCCAAGGCTTCCACTTGATACCCTCAACTTCATATATTTCTGAGTCTCTCAATCATTCTAATGTGTTATATGTTTCTTTCCACTGTTCATCCTCATTGCTTCTGCTGGTTCCTGAAGGAATTGGAGAGATTTAAATAGTGCAAGGTGGCACTCAAACTGTATCACCCCCCGAAGGATGCTATACAACGCTTTCACAGCAGTACTGGTCATGGTAACTTAGTTATGTAATGAGTAAAGAGCATCAACTTACCTCTAACTGGAAAATAAGTTATAACTAGTTCAGACACTGCAAGACAAAATATAATAATTATGTAATTTAAACAGAAGGGTATATTAGTAATGCTGGCAAATATAATGAGATTTCTACAATCATATTTATCTAAATCAATGTTTTATTATAGAGGGACACAGAACCTATTTTTTATTTTTCCAATTTTTAAAATCCACCTAAAGGCTCCTGTATGACAATCTAAAAGAGGTACCAAATCTGGTTATTATGTTTTGTACATGCCTTATAAAGTAAGCAAAACACTTCCTTTACCTTGAGGGTAGCAACTGCCTTTAATTTAGGTGTCGTGCGGCATCGTTGCCACCCTTATAGGAAATGGCATTAGGCAGTGTTTACTGTCAGGCTGAGCATATATCTGTGGAACTGTGCAAAGGAACTAACAGTAAATGCAGATGAACTTTTAATAAGAAAGCCTGTTCTGAAAAATAAACTCTAATTGTGATTAAAAAATAGGCATTATGGATAGTATTCAACCTTGTTGTTTAGACTTCATTAAATAATTTTTTTTTTCCACTGACATTTGCTCATAATACTTGTTTATTCCATATTTATTTCCTATTGTGACAGCTGTGCACTTTAGATAGTGGGCAATTAGGTGTTTTAAAAGGAACTGAAAAATGACGTCTAGGGAGATAAGAATTAATTTTGATTCTGTTAGTTTGAATAACGTTTAACATTATTTAGGGCTATTATACTAGCTACTACTTTTATACTAGCTATTACTATACTAATTTGCAATCATATTTTGCCACAGTTTTTGGTCTAGTGTTGTTTTTTTTTTAATAATTTATTTTTTTAGTTTATATTGAATTATTGTTTAGTTGCTCTACAATCCCCAGCTGGTCATGTAAGCTTTGTGATGACAAAAGTTACACCTCCACATGGTTCCTATTGCAAGATACACCCCAAACAACATAATTACTGTTGTGAGGTTCTACTGAATAGCACTCCAAAAAGATTGATCCCTAATCTGCTGGTATAAATTCTTCAGCTCACTTGCCTAAATACATTTCAGCCATTACCTTGAAGGTACCTGTGCATTTGAGTACCCAATAGGTACCCAATAGAGCATCAAAAGCCATCAAACAAACACCCACAAAAAAGAAACAAAAGAATAGAGTCCTAATTACTGCCTTGTCTCATAATTAAAATAAATCAATAATCAATAAAATATATCAAAGTAAAACATCCCTATTTCCCCAATACTCCCCTAGACAGATTTACTTACTGTTGTTTGTCTTGGTGAAAAGATCGAAGTGCAGTAAACCTGACAGTCTACCACAGGCTTTTATTGAAAGCAGAATGCTGAGTCATTGTTTTTTATTACCTAAGGAATGGAGAGGAGGGTTATAATGCACTGGCCAAAGTCACTGATTTATGAGAAGTTGTAATGTAAGAAGGTGTAGAGGTTATTTCAAATTCTGGTTCGTTTAGAAAAGTAAAAACAATTCTAGGTACAAAGTTTCATTTGACAAATTAGAAAATCAAATATTTTTGTCCAGGGAAATAATGCTTGCTTACATTCTGATTGAAGAAAAAATGAGAATAATTTACCCATTCTATATACTTTCTTACTGTGCATACTTTATATACTCCTCTGTACGCCATGCTTCCTGTATAGTGCAAAATTATTTGTATATCATTTATGCTCTTGTTTATTTTGACCATTCAAAAAAGAGAATTAAAAGGATGACCAGCAGTTAGTAAGTGAACTGCTAATGGTATACAGGATTTTCCACTCTATTTACCTTTGTTCATATTTTTTTATTTTATTTTATTTTAATATCCCTAGCAGCCATTTCAGCAGGCTGCAATAAGGCTACCGCCTTTTCACTGCTCCTTATAATTTTGTAGCCCCCTCAAGGGGCAATGTTGTGTTGCACAGTGGGAGGGGAAGAAACAGGAGTGTTGCCTGGTAACCCAGGATGCAGGGCTGCTGGAGTGTTGTGTTTAAACTCTGCCTGCTATAGGAGGAAGACTCTGGCTGATTGTGCCCACCCTAGGCTCTACCACCACTGGACTTATGTTCTATCTTTTTCACTAAAGAGAAGGAGATGGAGTCAGGCATCAGATGCAGGAGAGGGGACTACAGAGCAGCCTGGGTGGTGTGGGGCCAGGATAACTTTAGAGCCTTTGGAGAAGGGCAAGCATCATAGACATGGTTGCTGCTGCCGGACCCCTCTCCTAAACTGCCCTTGTTTACTTGTATTATTACATCAGTGCCAAATGATGTCGGGCCTTTAACAATCTGCACTAATACTGTGCACAAAGACAGAGCTGAACTGGGAAAACACGATACCCATTAGCAATGTACCCCTCTGTAGTTTGATACCAAAAGTATCGACTATTAAAGTATCAAGAGAACAGATGGTGTCCATTGGATCAGTGGTGCTGTATAGACTCATTGCACTCTGGTCAAAGACACTGAGGCCAATTTATGTAGCCTGTTTGTATCCACACTCATATTACCACATATGCTGCCTAGACTTCATTTATCTAGTAGTGGTTGGTCACATTCAATTGGACTTACTGTATTCATCTAATGGTAAAGACAATTCACAGCTGACAGAACTAATGAAGCAGCTTGGCTAGCTGTGAAACATCTTCAACATTAAAAGAACCGATCCATTGAATGTGACTAACTACTACTAGAAATTCAATGACCTAGTTAAATGAGAACCTTCACAGCTAGACTAAAGTAGTGAGCGGGACATAGCATTAATGTCAATGGGGAACCCCCATCCCAAGCATCCAACAATCTAACACTTCCTCTCATGTTGTAATCCCATTCCTGTGACCCAATTCTTCATACCCTGAAACAACCCACTCCATATTTAGCAAGACTGAAATGAGTTTTTATTGTAGCATGGGGGATAGGTAGTGGAGTGTCTCTGGGACTGTGCAAAGTGAGTTTGGAGATAGTCTTTATGTTACACCAACACCAATTTTATTTAGGCTATTTACAATATTTACAGGGCAACAGCAAAACAAACAAACAAAAACTCTGCCACAGGATAGGGGACTAAACGCTATGTAAATTAGAGGAACCCTCTCTACAGGGGAGCAAACCTACTGTTTGTCCCCAAACAAAACAATACTGGCTAGCTTTACAGCAGCAAATACCTTACTGTTTGCACAGTGCACCATAGGTAGGTTCCCAAAGCAGGAATGAGTGGACTGACAAAGTCAGAGCACTTACACCAGGGCCAACACCAAATCCTGAAGTGGACCAGAAAAATGGCAACGCAGAGGAGAAAAATCTGGGACATATACTGTACACACCCTCTATCACTTACCCCAGACACTATCTCCCTGCTACATTCCTTCCCACGATGGTGGAGAAATGAGGGACAAAGCGTCTGTATTAGGATTCACTCCCGAAAAAATACGAACATGCTTCTTTCAGGAGGGGCAGGGCCAGTTGTATATCCCAGGTGTACATACCAAACAAAACCAAATGCAGAACAAATCACCACAAATATATTAAAACATTTCACACTATTTATTATGAAATAATAATATAAAAAACAACAGTTAATTTAAAAGCTCTCACATTACTTTAATGTTTTGTATGTATCTCAATTCTGGCTTGATGCATTTCACAGGCTTTAGCTGCTTCTTCAGGAGATTGAGATCTAAATACATACATGGTACACACACACATAATACATTAATATTATTTAACATAAATCTTTACAATAATATAATATTGAAATATAGCTCTCTGAAATGTGGCGGGAGCAATCTGTGAACCAAAAAGCATGACCTTATAATGGAAGGCACCTTTGTCAGTCAATGAGACCTGCTAGTATGCCTTTGTTGTAATGTGGTGAGGAAATGAGCACTGCCAAAGCATTCTATGAGCTCATCTTCATGAGGCATCAGAGAGTTGAGTTTCCTAAATTCATTACAAAATCTCCATGTACTATCAGGTTTTGAGACCTAAGGGCTAGAACAGTCACTGTTAGACTCCTCAATCACCCCTAAATCTTGCATCTTCTTTATCTCCTCAGACAACAATTCTCCTTCTAGCCTCAGGAATTTTGTAGGCTTTACCGTTACACCCTTACTCATGGCTCTGTTACATTATCATGTTCTATAACAGATGTCTGGCCAGGTAGTTCAGAAAAGATGTCTCGATTTCCATGTAGGACTCCTTGATTTCCTGTTTTTGAGGTTTGGAAAAGGCTTGGGGTATTTTCACTTCTGGTACCAAAGGTGCATCCTATTTTACCTGGGTAAGATTGGCAGCTAAGGAGACTCTGGCTTTCTAGGGCTTCAATGCTCACATAATATACCTGTTCTTGTCTTGTATTTTAGGTTCCCAATTTTCTCCATTTTCTCCTAAAGGGGGCCTGAAACTTACATTGGGGTCAACACCAGCACTCTATTGCCTGGGGAAGACTGTGACACCTTTCTTATAGCAAACATAAGAAAAGGGAGCAAGTGGTCTCAGTTATTCCCATTTTTGTCTACCACCTTTTTCAGCATAATATTTATTTTTTTATACCTTTCATCCCACCCATCTGTCTATGAGTGGTAAACCGAGGTTCTCAATTGTGACACCTTGATCAATTCACACAACTCCTTGGTTACTCAGGACAACAAAGTTCCCTGGTCTGTGAGAATCTCTTTAGGAATTCTGACTAGGATATCGAGTGGCAAAATTCATTATCGTCGTGATATACTGATGACCCCTGACCATTTTTAAGAGATGGCCTACTAAGCCCATTACAATCCTTTCAAAGGGTATTTCTATAATGTGGAGTGGTACCAGGGTACTCCTGAAATGAGGCATTGAAGCTGACACCTGACACACAAGGCAGGAACTACAATAATTCCTCATATTCTGATGGAAGCCAGGCCATAAAAATCTGTTTAACACTCTCTAACAACTATGCTACATTAATCACCTATTAGAACTTACTATTGTCCTTTCAATCTTAGATTGTAATTTCCTGCAATAGAATTTAAGACCATTCATCATGATTTTATTTTTATATTTATTTATTTTTATTTTCTTGCAAGGTAGGATTTAAGTTCATTCATTTATCCACCCTCATAAATAACAAATAGAAACCTTTGTTCCCATTTATCACACAAACACATGATGAATACAACAAAACCTCTTCATTTCCATAACCACTTCCTTCTGTCCCTATCAGACCCTACTCTACGCAGTCAGGACCTAGGTCTCCTATTTGACTTTTGTTTAAACTATTTTGGTATTTTCAACCTGCACCATATCTGGCTGACACTGTAAGTCACTTCTCTAAATATTATTTATAAAACACAGATGTGGCAATACCTAAGTTGACCAAAGTTGAGCGATAGTTCCATATTTCATGTATTATTAACTAGGATTATAACTTTTTTGTAAAACAATTAATCTACGTTTAAAGAATTAAGTACGTTTTTCAGTCATATGTAAGAATTTGATAACCCTATGGTATAACCTTTGAAAATGATTTGTATGTTTCCTATGATTCTTATTTTATTATTTTTATACAAGGGGGTGCTGTCGTTGGAGTTTTTGTTTCTCTAGGGAAAGGAAGGACACTTTTACCCCAGTGTAACATCTTAGTGTGAATGTTCTTTCCCTGGAGAAACAAAAACTTCATGACGGCCCGTAACTCCAATGACGTAAAAACTTGTTTGTGACTCTGCCATCATGGCTTTTCACTAAAAGAAAAAACAGTTTTAAGATTTGCAAAGACCTGATATTTGCACAGTTACATACTAAGATATTAGGCTGTCATACACCTCCACACTCATTTTTCTATTTCATCTGGAAGGGGGCAAAGCCAGGAACTTCTCAGCACTCCCTCGTGTATATATATATATATATATATATATATATATATATATATATATATAATTGAGATAGGAAAATTGTTTTTTGAATATTGTAGCTTGTTGCACAATTCTCCAATCCACTGAGGAAGCCAAATAGGCAAAATGTGCGGTTGGAGACCCTTTTGAGGGACTTTATTACTTCAAATAATCAGTAACAGATTAATGTTAATCTTATCTTGTGTGCAACCTGAACCCTCTTGGTAACCAAAATACTGCTATTATGTAATGTATTCTTAAACATTTTCCATATGATTTCTCCTATGCATTAACCTCCTAGGCGGTAACCCTAGTGTGAATTGGGGTCTTCTCTCTTCCTCCAGCCGACGTCTTCTGCACTCGATGAGTCACCGGGACTTCCCGGTTACGTTGGTGCGCGTGGAAGTTCTGTTCGGGCCGGGGCGGGAAATTCAAATTCATTTGTATTGCATTCAACTGTACCTGTGTAACTGTATTGAATGCAATAAATTGGATTTAGATCTGTAAAAGCAGTACATTGTCTTTCATGAACATTTATTTTACAGTATAATATAATAGAATGAGTATATTATTTGTTTTTTTTTTTTAAAATTAATAAAAAGAATTTAAATTTAATAACCTAATTTATTATTTTGACACGATTTTGTGTTTCAAACTTTATTATACTCATACTACTATATTGTAAAATAAATTTTCATGAAAAACTACCGCTTTTAGACATATAAAACCGGACAGAAATGAACCTCCCAGGAGGTTAATAAACTTTATGTTTTTATCAGTAACTACAAATCTGCCAAAAGAGCCTAACTCTTTCTCTATTTTACCCTTTTAACCTGACCACTCATAACCCTGGAACCAGTCTTACTCAATTCCAGGGAAAATTGCAGCCTCTGGTGGTCAGTCCTGTTGGGTGTAGTAATGGCATCCAAAACCTCTGCAGCCAGGAACCTTTCAACAAGATCCAGAAGACCATCAGCAGTTTTGGGGTCCCCTTAGCTCACCCACTTTTTTTTCCACTCCCACTTTCAGGACATAACTAGAAATATTCAAGGTGGGCCATACACCTGATGTTCTGTAACCAGCCCTCCTGAAAAAATAAGGGTGGGTATATATAAATGCTGACATGGAGCTTATCAGGGAAGGAAAATTACGGTAAGTAATACATTTTCCGTTTTCATGACCCACCCAGGGAGGGAAGTTCAAAAATACATAATGCTCACAAGTTACCTTTTTATACAGTATACAGTATACAGACCTTTTTTGACCAAAACTAACAGCAGTTAAGGCTGCCAGTTAAATGCAGTAACGACACATGATGTGTGAGCAGCAGACTAGGTTGCCGCCTTACAGTAGGTGTCCAATGACACTTGAATAGCCACTGGACAGGAAGAGGACATGCTATGAATAAGCTGTGACCCCTAGAAGGATTTCTAACAGTTTGTCCAATTAACTATACAAATGGTTCAGACAATACGTGAGGCACCAATGCCTTCTTATTTTTTGGTATCCCCCAAGGAAAAGAAAAAAGATGTTCTAAATGACATATACAGTAGGTGCCAAGGTATTTAGGTATTCTTGGAGAGTACTCCTGATGTAAAGTTTGATGATCCATTGACCATCTACTGGAAAAATGTGGGGAGCACAGTCTCCTAATTAAATGAAAGGTCCTTGTATCCTTTGGGTTGAGGCCAAGCATGGGCAACATACCTGCCTGTCTGAAAAGAAAGGTGGTGGAAGGCTCTTAGGCACCCAAGATACAATCTCTACAAATCTTCTGGCCACAATGACAGCCACGAACAGGGCTGCCATCAGCGATGGTAAACCTAGTAAGATCATGACCCTGGAGTGTAAAAATGCAGGCCTTTAAAATCGTAATTATTAAATAAAGAATAAGGAAAAGGTGGGGGTCAAATAGTCACACCTAATGACTAGGTATGTTGATCTTTTTAATGTGCAGGGAAAAAAAAAATATTTTTGTTATATATAAATGAAAAAGTTATCTTAAGTACAAAAAAGCATGTATGGGTACAGGTAGTCTTTTGATAGTAAAGGTTGCTGACCCCTGTCCTAGAGTGTATCCTGTGTTATCCTCTTAATTTCTTCTACTATTCCAAATGTTTTTCTTGAGAAACTGTTTAAACCGCTTGAAACACTGGTGGCACTGCCCCTGATTCATCAAGCAAAATCGGATTATCGGTCGCGCATTCGTATTAGCGATCCGGAATCGTGCGCGATCGCGCTATTCAACAACCGGAAAAGCTCGCGCACGGAGCCGCGCTTATCCGACAGCTTTTTACTGTTTTTTAGAGCTGTTGGCAGAGATCTCAGGTAGATCTCAATACCTTCTCCACAATTTAGGTTCCAGTCAGAAGCACTGCAGCCATCTGCTGACTTTTCAGCCATTCTCTGGACAAGCTCAGTCAGGGCTTTTCTGTCAGCACTCTCATTTGTATTCCTCTGTTCAGGATTAGCCACAACTAGCTGTTTCAGCAGCTACTCCATCTTTCAGACTGCCTATACTACCTTTCACTGCCAGCAACAAGCTTCCACCACTTGCTGCCTGTGGGATAGGTAGCGGGGTGATTTTGGCCCAATGGGACAGGCACAGTGCAAAGCAAGTCTGGAGGCAGTCTCTTAGTTTCATCAACATCAGTTTTATTAATGCTGTACAGGCTATTTATAGTATTTACAATATTTAGAGGGGAACAGCAAAACAAACATAACCAAAAACCTTGCCACGGGATGGGCGACTAACTTCAACATAAATTAGGGAATCCCTATCTACAGTGGAACAAAGCTACTGTTTGTCCCCAAACAAAACAACACTGGCTAGCTTTACAGCAGCAAACCTTACAGTTTGCACAGTCCACCACAAACAGGTTTCCAGAGCAGGACCGAGTGGACTGACAAACTTGAAACTCTCTCTCTGCAACTGCCACAATATTTATGAAATATGAGTTATGAAATAATTCAACATATTCCTCCCTGAGACTTATGCACTTGGTACAGCAAAGTTGCAGCTTTTCTAGACTGTTCAAATAAATGTCCTTTGGTTGGGCCACAAACCAGCTCTCAGCAGCAACTTTGACGTAAGAAATGTCCTCAAATTGTTGCCCCTTCGGATGTTTCTTCAAATTCAGGAACAGATAATAGTCCGAAGGGGCCAGGTCAGGAGTAGGTGGGATGGTGGACCAATTAGAAACCAAGGGTGTTCAATTTGGCAGCTACAACGTTGGACATGTGCGCAGGTGCATTGTCCTGCAAAAAAAGGATACCTTTGGTCAACTTTCCATGACGTTTTGTCTTAATTGCCTCCTTCAGCTGGTCCAGGAGCATTAGCGTTAGCATAATACTGTCTGGAGATACTAGAGCCCTGAGGTAGTTAGTCCACGAACAGAACACCGTCATTGTCCCAGAAAACGAACGCCATGACTTTTTTGTCTCTGGGTCTCTGGGACCCTCTGTGGCGCCATTCCTTTGACTGTTCCTTGACCTTGACAAGGTGTTCTCGTCGACTGAACGAGGGAAAAAGCAAGGGGGCAGTAACGGCGAGAAATTTGGGTGGGAATCGGGGCTGGGAGTGAATCATTTTCTCCTAGGATGCACAGCAAGGCCCAGCAGCCAATCAGGAGGGATCTGAGCACATGCATATAAATACAGGGAAGGAGGGAGGGGTTAGTCACTCCATCTTGTGTCCTGTGTATAGGATAGACACAAGGAGAGACATATATTGGGACAGGGACAGTGTAGGAGCCTTCTTAGTAAATTGTTAGCTGCATAGTTCTGTTTTCTGCCTCATGTGAGTCCCAAAGAAGAGACAGAGGCGTAAGCACAAGCAGGGGAACAGTCAGAGACGATGTGCAGATGCAGGGCACCCAGCAGACTCAGAGGTAGGCAAAGAAAAAGAGCAGCAGATTTTTTGCACGCACCTCTCCAGTGTGCTCCTTTTTTACGCTGAAAGACAATGACGAGTGCATAGCAATCTGCATCCTTTGCCATAGGCAGATCCGCAGAGGACAGGCCGGATCACACTTGGGTACAACATCCCTGCTTTCCCACATGCACAAGAACCACAAACCAAAGTGGAAGCAGTACTTGCGTTCTCTTGAAGGAGGTACAACCACGTCATCGTCTCTTTTCCACCTCCATTGACTCCTTCTCCACCTCCAACTGTCATTGCTACTATGTCTCAGGAGGTTTGTGCCAGCCAGACTTTTTGCGGTGAGGAAGTATCAGCTTCTGGCCGCAGCTTTCGTGGCATCAGACGGCGTTTGTGTTGCAAGATGGGTACTCCAGTGACCCCTGCAGCTCCCCTAGCTCCCAGTCCCAGCCCACTCTACCGGAGTTCTGCACAAGGCATCAGGCTATGGGTCCAACCAACAAAAGTCTTTGAACTCAATTCACGTCTAGCCAAATTTTTGGCTTTGCAACTACTGCCGTACAGCATTGTGGACTCGACTTCCTTCTGTGACCTGATGGCCTGTGCCGAGCGGCGGTGGAAGATTCTACCGTCAACCCCTCTTTTTTCGACACTCCTCCTTAAAATCCAGCAGCAGAGGACACTGTTAACCAAGCACGCCACAACGGCTCCCTCAAACACACGCGTTGCCAGGCAGTGCTGAAACTGGTGTCCTTGGGGGAGAAAAATCACACCACCAGAGAGGTTTAAGCTTGGCTGACGCCTTCCCGGTTTCCAACAGGCAACATAGTGCTGCGCATCGGCCGCATAACACATGTGCCCTGCTTTGCGCAGGTACTGAACCTGGTGGTGCAGAAGTTCCTCTGCACGTACCCAGGACTGGAGGACTTATTGGGACAGGCACGCTCCATCTGCAGCCATATCTGACGTTCCCCTACTGCCATCACAGCGTGAAGCAAGATCCAGCGCCAACAGAGGCTGTCACCACATGTACTGTTTTGTGACACTGTGACTTGATGGAACTCCACCCTGCACATGCTCCAGCATCTGTGTGAGCAAAAGCTAGCCATTACTTGGTCAGCTGGGTGCGTGGAGGCAGCGGGGCCCTTGGTACAGCCACACAACTGAGCCATTTTACCAGTGACCCGTGGCTGCACATGCTCCAGCGTCTGTGTGAGCAAAAGCTAGCCATTACTTGGTCAGCTGGGTGCGTGGAGGCAGCGGGGCCCTTGGTACAGCCACACAACTGAGCCATTTTACCAGTGACCCGTGGCTGCAGATAGAGACGCTGTGCAAGGTACTGGCCTCCTTTGAGCAGGCAACAAACATTGTGAGTGGGGAGCGGTCAGGCTGGAATGACGTCATACCCATCATCTTTCTGCTTGATAATACCCTGTGTGGCCTGATGGAAAGTGACAATGGGAGAGGAGGGGAAGAAAGGGGAGAGGAGGATGAGGATGACATTACACTCCATACCTCACAGCCAGCATCAGGGGGAGCAAGAAGTGGCAGTGGCAAGCATCAGGAGTTCCAGGAGGGGGAGGAGATGGAAGATGATTATGATGATGATGACAAGGGAGACCATGTTGCGGCTGCTGGACAGGACCCGTCCAACCCGCATTTGTGCTGTCACGCCCCAGGCATTGTGCGGTTGATGGAACAATAGGAACTGCTGCAGCTTGAAGAGGAGGAGGTGGGTGATGAGGAGGAAGATGTTTTGGCGCCTACTGAGGGACAGAAGGAGGATGAGCCCAGGGAACCCTTTACCCCTTTTTCATATGTATGTCCACATGTTGCAATGCCTACGGGGGACCCCCACATCTGCAGCATCAAAAACCGAGGTGATTATTGGCTGGCCACCCATCTGGATCACCGCTACAAAAACAAAATGTCACAGTTTCTACCCAACGCAGCGCAAGAGAAGGAAAAGGTGACCGACCTGAGCAGACTACTATATGACTGGCTGTGTAAGGAGTTTCACGCACCACATTACACACTGGGAGCTCAGGCGGACACTGCCTTCACCGTATTCATCTGCAGCGGCAGCAGTAGTGGCAGGTGGCACACATCCAAAAGTCTAGGCCAAGGCAGGGGAGATTTTCTGGATGCCTGTGCGGGGGCATAACCATCGAGAACAGATGAAGTGCAAGGTGCACGATTATGTTGGCATTTTTCTGGCTGGTGGTGGTGGTGGTATTGATGACAGCAGTTATGTGGAGGATGCCTGTCCTGACAGTAGTGACACTATTAACTTTTGGGTCAACAGACTTGAAATCTGCCCGCAGTTGGCACAGTATGCTATCAAGCTTCTTTCGTGCCCGGCATCCAGTGTTCTGTCTGAAAGGCCCTTCATTGCCGCTGGCGGAGTGGTCACGGGCAACCGATCACGACTGTTTCCTGAAAATATCAATTGCCTCACCTTTTGGAAAATAAATGAAAGGTGGGTTACTAACAACTATCATACCCCCACTGCCAACCAAGATGCTTCTGTGAATCCACACTGCTCCTGTGCTGAGTCTGTGGCTGGCTATCACCAACACCCTGTCAGCTGAGCCTGCCTCGGTTGAATTTTTCCGCTAGTTATCGCAATGTATAGGAGTGGCATTCATCGCCAATGTCATGCTGGCCATTGTGCCATTGTGTATACTTTACATTTATGCTGCTTCTGGGAGGCCAGCAAACTGTAAATGAAAACCCCCAGTACTGCCACACTGATAGGTACCATTGTCTTTGGCTCATTTTTCAGCTAAGTATTGTAAGATTGAGGATTGGCATTCATGTCATCCACTTCATGATGCAAACTAGCAATATCATCTACCTTCCTACCGCGCCCGGCACCACAGACCACACAACAGTGCTGGCGCACAAATTTCATATATTTGTATTACACACTTCTGGGTGGCATGGACGTTGGACTACACCCAGCTGTAGATGCCAGTTACCAATGCGGTCCCTGCTTCTTCTCAGGGCCCACCGCCTCCTCCTCCTGCTGTTACTGCCGCTTGTCAGTATTCTATTCACTAAAATTGTATTACACATTTCTGGGTGGCATTGACGATGCACTACACCCAGCTCTCCATGACACTTACCAATGCAGTCTCCTTGGCTATAGCTGACAAAGAGGCCACACACTGCTACTGCTCTCACTGACCCATGTTTGTCTCTGGTCCTCCATCCTTTTGCCTAATGTCACCGTGCTACTTCTCCACATCTTTATCTTTTTGGCATTCCTAACACATGTCATCTAGGTCATGATGCCAGCTAGCAATGCGGTGTCTTGCTGTTTTGACGGCAGAGAGTGCTGCTAGTGGGTTGAGTTCACACGTAGCGCCACCCTTTCTCAATGTCCTAATGTTTATGCTGCCTTCTGTATGCTATCCATCACGCATATTTCCCTGCTGTCATTTTACCTGCCATTTTCTGGAAAATCACAAGGTCTTTTGGAACTTTTGTATTTTTTCCTTGTTGCCACTGTTCGCCTACACATACCTAGCAAATTTGGTGGTTCTAACATGTATAGGAGCTTTGCTATTAGTGTTTAAAGTTGGCCCATTGACTTTATTAGAATTCACAAAATTGGTTCGCCAAAATTTCGCTGACCCATCGGAAGTTCAAGGAAGTTTTCCCGAGACTGTCAGAGGCCTTCTCGCTCATCCCTAATAGCCATGTCTCCCTAGTTACAATCAAGCACTAGGGGGGATAAGAAAGATAATCAAATAACTGCAACCCATAGCATGAAAATAGAGAATCAAACACTAAATATATTTTACAGCATCCCTTATTTCTTCCCTTTCAGTAGCCACCTAACCTAAGACAAGTTAATAGCAGGAACTTTTACTTTTAGGGTAAGGACACAAACAGGAACAAATCTTTGGTAAACTAAATGCACACAGAAAAGAAACCTTTAATATTTGTAGATCACTTTCTGTAATGTGGTATACCGCATTCAGTGCAAAAAATGCAACCAGGCATGCAATATTGGAGATACAGGACAGAAATTACAGACAAGATATGATTGTTTTAGTTCCTAAAGTAGACTTTAAAAATACTGAGCAAAGGAATGCTTTTGAATTTTGAATTAATTTCATGACCAATCTCACCTGTGACTCTTTCCTTTATCTCTTCGACTTCTCTGGCCCTTATCTAATTAACCTTCTCACTTTTATTACACAGCTCAACAAAAATTTTTTTTTCACTTGCCAAGGATTTTTTAATATATTTAGTGTCATTTAGGTCTGCTGAATCCAGAAATGACATCAGTTTCATTGAATTGACCCTAGTTCTTCTAATACAGGAATCGGAATAGACGATTTTACCAAAAACAAATATTAACAGAGCATATTATATTCAATCTTTATTTACACCAATGTTTTGAATTTTATATATTAATTGTAGCATTATTTTCATGAAACTTTCATTTGCCTTCCTTTTTTTTTCATACTTTTTCTTTTTTTTACAAAAATATAAGTTCTTTAAGAAGAAGTTGTTAAACTGACCCTAATGTATTTTGCTACATTTGTGGTCAATATTCTCTTCAAAAACAGAGAAGAAACATTACAGAATTTGTGAAACAAGCATATATTGCATATTTTGGTATTAAACTGGGGGATAAGATAAGTTTTGTCTCCCCATATGGTATGCAAAACTTGTGTCTACTTCAGAGAAAAAATGGAAAACTGAAAAGTTTGAAATTCGGTGTACCTATGGTATGGAGAGAGCCCAAAAAGCATCATAATGATTGTTTCTTTTGTGCTGTGAATGTAAAGGGTTTTAATCGTTATAAGAAAAACAAGTATGAGTACCCTGATTTGGAATCAGCAAGACGACCTGTGCCGCATGGTGCTGATGTTCCCATACCAGTGTTCTGTACAGTCCCTGA
>NC_092867.1:51891989-51915239 GCF_032062135.1 Pyxicephalus adspersus
AAGCACTGGGTCTGATTTATTAAAGCTGTCCAAGACTGGAGAAGATAGATTATCATGGGAGAACCTGGGTGATCCCGCAAATCTGGAATGGATCTGGTCCAGGGTTCAAAACATTTGCTAACAAATAGCAAGTGACTTTGAAGAAATCCATTCCAGGTTTGCTGGATCACCCAGCTTCACTGATGAAAGTGTATCCTTTCCAGCCTTGGAGAGCTATATTACATCAGGCCCACTATCTCCATAGCCATTTGCAAACATTTCTAGTAAACCTTGACAATTTAAATGAGGAACAAGAGGGGGAGAGGTTCCATCAAGATATAAAGGTGATGGAAGAAAGTTATCAGGGCAGATGGGATAGACACATGATGGCAGACTACTGCTGGAGCCTTCAATGTGATTGTCCTGATTATCAGCATAAAAGAAAATCAATGACTTCTTTGTGATTAGTTCTGTAAATATACTGAATATAGAATATATTGACATTACGTATTGAAAAAATTTCATTTTCTATACGTAGGCATATCTAGTTGATTTTCCTGTTTCATTATTATTCTATGAGGTTATTATTTCAAAAACTGGAGCCAATCTAGCAAAACCAATACCATATTTGGAATATGTGCATCAAACATAACCTAAAATAACTTTATTCTGTTTGGCAAGAAAATGTTTGTTCACCAGTGTAATATTAGAGTTTAGAAAAAGCACATTCTCTGTGATAGTAGACACATTATACTTATTCTATTGCATCTAACTTGATCTCTGTTTTATGTGATGTGTTGTGTTCATTAATCAAGGAGGCAGGGTAACTTAAACAAGTTTTATTTACAGGATTCACCAACTACATACACAAGCAGTGTCTGTAATACATGTTTAGAGGAGAGCAGCACAGGAACCAACAACAACACCAATATAGATGGTCTTAAGGAGTAAGCAACTAGAACAGTGACATCTGTTAATTTTTTTAAAAAAGTCTGCATATAAAAGCCTGTCTATCCCTCTACTTGATCACATAATTATCTCTTCCAGGCTAGGCAACCTAAAATACTATCCTTGATAACTAATAAGTGGAATCCTACTAACTACTCACTCCCCTACTGTGATATAATATGACCCAGAAATGACAGTTGGGTTTATCTAAAACAGCATTTAGAAGTATTTAGTTTCATTCCTGCAGATTCAATGCGATTTAGAACAATGTGAAGGTACTTGTCATGAAGATTCAGAGTTTGGCCATATACAATAATGTCATCCAGATAACACTGTACACCAGGAAATTACTGAGAATTAAACACATCAGTCCTTGAAAAAAAATAGGTGTAGAAGCCAAGTCATAAGGTACACGTTTGAAAGGGAACAAACCTTTATGAGTAATAAATGCAGTGAGATCTATATTTTCCTCATCCAGCAAAATTTGATGATATGTGCATTGAAGATCCAAAGTAGAAAAATTAGCCCCTCTGAGCTTAGAAAATACTTCCTCAATATGTGGGTGACTATCAATAATACAGCTTTATTTGGTTCATGAAAGTCAACACACAGTCTTATACCTCCTGTTTTCTTCATGGTCACCACACTAGGAGAAACCCATTCTGATACATCAATTTTCTCAATTATGTCTTGCTCTAGTAGTTTTTTAGGTTCTTGGGAAACAGCTTCTCTGACAGAGAAAGGTAAACGCCTTAACTTCTGACACACTGGTTGGACATCTGGGCGCACTTTAATTTTGTGTACAAAGTTCTTTGCACAGCCCAATGCATTGTCAGTACGTGATGAAACACTGGACACTGGTTGCAGGTTAGAATATGAAGCTGTTGTGAAAAGGCCATACACTAATTGTAGATTTAATGCAGCGAAAAGATCCCTGCCCAGTATAGGTGAGCCTTGATTAAAATGTCAGTCACTGACAGGCAACCAAGCACAGGAATAGGGTCTCTTAGATAACTCACCAGCTTCAAAGTAGGCACAGTAAGTGATGTATTTGCCATACCAAAGGTACATATCCTCAGGTAGTATAGAAACAGCAGAACCTGTATCAAGCATCAGGGTAATAGAATGAATCTGATTAGTAGTAGCAATAGTAACAATGCATAACAGTGCAAGTTTATCCAGACTGAAAATGTCATTTTTATCCACACTTAAGACAGTAACTAGCAGTAGTAGCAGTAGCAGTAGTATTGCGGCAGATTTTTGCAAAGTGTCCAATTTTCTTACATTTGCGGCATTGTGCGTCCTTTGCAGGGCATGGAGCATAGTTAGCCATGTGCTGTGCGGAACCACACCTGAAGCAGTACTTGTTTTGTGTATGTCCAGCTCTGCAGTGTAGTCCAGGCGAATTTCTTGTCACACCCTTGTACTGAGCCTCAGTGTATGTCTCAGGAGAAGTAGATTCTGAATTCACAGCCTGTACACTACCAGTAGTCCCCTGGCTGAGGATTTTTTCCTCTGCCACAGCAGTTTTACTTTGACTTGAAATTGTAATAGCCTTTGCAAGGGTTTAATCGTGTTCCAAAATTAATCTCTCTCTAATACGGGCTGAATTAGTTTTTGCCACGAGTTGATCTCTTATCATTTCCTTTGTTAAAACCACCAAAATCACAGGTAACAACCAGCTCTCTCAACCCTGCAATATAGAGTATTGTGAATTTGCCACCATGCACGGTGCCGGAATTTATAAAATTTCTGCAACCACAATTACTTTAGGCACAAAGAAGTTCTTTAGCGCAGCGAGAGCTGAATCATAAGATTCATCTGCTACAGGTAAAGTGTAGAACATACGCTGTCCTTCCGCTCCCAGGCAGTGAATAGGCAAAGCAGGTTTTTAGCATCAGGTAAGGACTCCTGATTAGCAGCAAGTACGTAATTCTCAAACATCCAAATCCAAGCAGTAAAATGCAGTGTTGGCTAACCCAGGAACAAAAGGTGCAGTTTGCTGCAGACACAGAAAGGACGTCGTTGACGCCAATTTTGTTGTGTCCAGTAATCAAGAAGGCAGGAAAACTTAAACAAGGTTTATTTACAGGATTCACCAACTACATACATGAGCAGTGTCTGTAGTACATCTTCAGAGGAGAGCAGCACAGGAACCAACAACAACACCAATATAGATTGTCTTAAGGAGTAAACAACTAGAACAGTGACATCTACAGGCCAGATGGATGAACACAACAAGCTGAATGAGTATTTTGTTGTAAAGGTGCATTGTGGCTCTAATCTTTTAGATAATGTGGTAGTAGGTTTATAGTAATTATCTATCAAATACTTCAGAAATGCTCTGCTTGTACACAGTGGTTGTTTCATATAACTCTCTGTCGAATCCATAAATATTTTGTTTATTCAGTGTATCACATTGATATTGTAATATTATTTTTCTAGTTCTACCTTGTCTCAGTTATGTACATTAAATAGGTTGGAAAAAGCACTAATTATCTTCCAATACTAAGGTTTTGCATATTAGGACATAATCATAAAGGAATCATTTGACCCTTAGCAGGTACTAAAATTGAATGAATACTACCTTGGAGGAACAACAACAATGATAGATTTCACCATGTCACTATTTATTTAACAAAGAATAAATATTTGGAGAAGCAGTGTATGAACAATGCCTAGTACTTCCATAGAAATGAAGAGGGTAAGTAGCAGTGAGGTACTGCTAATCAAATTAACAAGTGTGACTACCTACCAAGTTTTGGCCAGTCTGTAAAATTCAGGTGCATGTTAACACAATGCCAAGGAGCAAAGTCATCAGCAATGATCTTAGAGAAGCAATAGTTGGTATCCAATTGTTAAATTATTCTTTGTCTTCATGTATTTTTAAGATACCAGCAATGTAACCACTATGTGGTCAGTTGTGGGTCAATGGGACATTTTACTTCATTCTTTAGACAACAAAAATAATAATAAAGAAGACTCTATGTACATTAGTAATCAGTTGTACTACTAAAATAATTGGAGTCAGCAGGCTGGAATATTACCAGAATGAGATGAGAAGAACACAAGAGCTGAGACATTACTCTCGGGTACATGTCCCAAGATGCTGGTGTGTTAGAGACAGTGGAAATAATGCAATGTACAAGATGTATTAGTAAATATCCTAGTGTACATAAGTTTACTGGTAATGTGATATATCTTACATTTTGAACATAATATAATATTGTGACCTCATAGGCACATATACAAAAATACAAAATAGTTAATCTGTTTTTCAGCTGTTTTTGGATAAGATACTTTCTTGTATTGATGCAGTTGACAAACTGTAAAATATGTCTTATTCATTCATAATTTTGCCCGTAGATCCTAAAGAAATGAAAAAAAAATCCGATCTTTTCTTTTAGCAGCACAAAATTTTCCTAAAACAAACTTGCAACAAGAGAAAGCTTGAGGCCGCCACTGTTTATCTCTCTGTTTGAAAATGTTAGTAGCTATCAGACTGAGCCTTTGGTTTCAATATTTATAATCATTGATCAGATACAAGTCTTCGTCCTCCACCTCTTTTATAGTGTGGCCTATAGCTGTCTACTAGATACATGACCCATGTTATCTAGCATTATACTTGACAATTCCTCATCAGGAAGGTGTTGCCCACCTCCCTTTAACTCCTTCAACAGTGAACACTCCCCGTTAAAGTCACATTTACCACTAACACCTGCAAGAAAAAGGTTAAGAGTCTTCCTTGTGCTGCATCAAATCCAGCATGCTTTCTAACATGAACAGGATGACATCCTTGATACCATTATTACACAGTATTTATATAGCACCATCATATTACACAGTGCTGTACAAAGTATATAGTCATGTCACTAACTGTCCCTCAAAGGGGCTCACAATCTAACATCCCTATCATGGTCATATGTCATTTATACAGTCTAAGGTAAATTTTTGGGAGAAAGCCAATTAACCTCACAGCCCATGTTTTTTGGCTGTGGGAGGAAACCCAGACAGACATGGGGAGAACCTGCAAACTCCATGCAAATCGTGTCCTGGCAGATTACTCAGTAATCTGCTTTTAAATTTCCAGCCCGGCCACAGCCCCCGACGGACCATCGCCCCGGCATCACAGCAGGACCATCGGATCGCCGCTGGAGCACAGGGTAAAGGTAAGAGGGGCTCCTAAAGTAACCCTGAGTGTTTACCCCTCGGGATTACCGCTTCTTGCAAGTAAAAGCCACCCCGAGTCACACTCGGGATTACCGCTAGGGGGGTTAAGGGCGGCTCTCTGTGACTTGAACTGGGAGACAATATGGTCCTCAAAGAACACAGAACAGAAATGGGAATGTTTCAAGTCCGTTCCACAAAAGCAAACTGAAAAAATATATTTCAATGGGTAATAAGTTTAAGAGGCTAAAATAAAATGTGGCGTACAGCTGATGTTAAAAAAGCCATAACGAACAAGAAAAGGTCATTCCAAAAATATAAAAATAAATCACCTTCATCATTTGTAACCTATAAAGAATTTAACAAAAGATGTAAAAAGGAGATAAAATGTGCAAAATTTCAAAATGAAAGACAGATTGCAAAGTAAACTAAGGCAAACCCCCAAACAATTTTCAAAAATATTAATAGCAAAAAGATCAGATCTGAGAATGTAGGCCCCCTTAAAGGATGTCTCTGGGTTGGTAACTGGGGATAAAGACAAGGCAGATTTACTTAACACTTTTTTTAGCTCTGTGTACAGGAAGGATAATGGCAGAGCTCAAGTGGGATTAAACGTACCATTTCTGTGTTTGCAGATGACACCAAACTATGTAATGGAATTAAGTCCATACAGGATGTCTATAATCTACAACAAACCTGGATGTACTGTTTGATTGGACAGCCAAGTGGCAAATTACATTTAATATAGATAAATGTAAAGTTATGCACTTGGGAGCTAACAACATGCATGCTTCATACTGTCTAGGGGTAATACATTTGGAGGAGTCAGAAATGGAAAAGGATCTGGGGGTTCTGGTAGATCATAGACTTAATAACAGCATGCAATGCCAAGCTGTTTTATCTAAAGCTAGCAAATTACTTTCTTGTATTAAAAAAGGAATAGACTGCAGAGATGGAGACATTATCCTGTCCCTGTACAAAGCATTGGTCAGACCACATCTGGAATATGCAGCCCTGTATTGAGCACCAGAAAAGGAATTGGAGGAAAACAGAAAAACCATTGTGGAATTGGAGAGAGTGCAGAGAAGGGCAACTAAACTAATAAAAGTAATGAAGGAGCTCAGCTATGAGGAGAGATTAGCTGAACTGAATCTATTCTCCCTTGAGAGGAGACGTTTAAGGGAGAATATGATCACCCTGTATAAATATATAAACGGTCAATATAGAGAACTCTCTTCCCCATTTTTCACTTTGAGATCATTACAAAGAACAAGAGGGCACTCTTTGCATCTGGAGGAAAAGAAGTTTAAGCTCCGGATAAGGAAGGGATTCTTCACTGTAAGGTCTGTGAAAATGTGGAATCAGCTCCCTCAGGAAGTAGTTTCAGCAACTACTATAGATTGCTTTAAGAAAAAGCTGGATGTTTTTCTAGAAGCACAAAATATAACTGGGAATTAAGGCTTTAAAGTAAAAATAACAGTGACTGTTGATCCAGGGAACATCCAATAGCCTCATGGAATCAGGAAGGAAATTTTTTTCCCCTGTTGAAGCAAATTGTACCAGGGTTTTTTTTTTGCCTTCCTCTGGACCAACTATGTCTTATAGGGTTTTATATCTGGGATATGTTTATTTCCCTAATTGTTGAACTTGATGGACTTATGTCTTTTTTCAACCTAACCTACTATGTAACTATGTAACTATATACTATATTAGAGTTTTATTTACTTGTCGTTATGGGTTTTACAATTTAAACATTTGTTGCCCTGGTAACATGCATATACATTTAGATGCTTGTAAATGTTTCTGTTATGCTTACATGAAAAGGTTTGCATTTAAAGGTTTGCATTTATGCTGAGCTCACAGTGAGCTAGCTAAATCCTGAGCAAATTGCACAGAGAGAATGAAATGACTCGTTTTATTGTTCTATTATGATGGAGAACAAGTTAAGCTAGTCTCAAAAAATTCTAGAACTCCAACCCATATGTTTTTAGGACCCAACCCATATGTTTTTAGCAGCCTAAAAATCAATATTCACACTTTTAAAGATTGTTTGTAGGGAAATCATGATTAATACACACATTAACAAAATTGCAAATAACAAACAAAGTTTGTAAAAAAATGTTTTCAGAGAAACTCTATCCAACTACACAGGGTACTACAGGTGATGAATGGGGACAAGTCCCCATTCATCACTTGTACTGCCGGACATTGTAGTGGCAGTCATGTTATCCAATGCATGATGCAAACTAGCAATATCGTTTACCTTACTACTGCATCCGGCACTGCGGACCACATCAAAAGTGCTGGCGCACAAAACATCTTCGTCTGGGCCTTTCTTTGTTCAACCACAAATTTCAGATTACACACATGCATTACACACTTCGGGGTGTCATTGACAATGCACTACACCTGGCTCTAGATACCACTTACTAATGCCGTCCTTGCTCCGTCTCAGGGCCTACCGTCTCCTCCCCATGCTGGTGCTGCTGCTGCCAGCCCAGTACCCAGCCCTAGTTGCAGTTACTAATGCCGTCCTTGCTCTGTCTCAGGGCCCACCGCCTCCTCCTCATCATGTTACTGCTGCTGCCTGCCCAATACCCAGCTCTAAATGCCAGTTACCAATGCTGTCCATGCTCTGCCTCAGGGACCACCGCCTCCTCCTCCTGCTGCTGCCGCCTGCCCAGTACCCAGCTCTAGATGCCAGTTACCAATGCCGTCCACACTTCATCTCAGGGCCCACCGCCTACTCCTCCTGCTGTTGCAGCTGCTGCCGCCCGCCCAGTAACCAGCTGTAGATGCCAGTTACCATTGCCATCCATACTTCGTCTCAGGGCCCATCGCCTCCTTTTCCTGCTGTTGCTGCCGCCACTTGTCAGTACTTCATTCACTAAAATTGTACACTTCTGGGTGGCATTGAGGATGCACTACACCCAGCTCTCCATGACTCTTACCAATGCAGTCTCCCTGGCGACAGCTGACCAGAGGCCACACATTGATACTGCTCTCGCTGACCCACGCTCCGTCTCTGGTCCTACATCCTTTTGCCTAATATCACCGCACTACTTGTTCACAACTTTATGGGTCATGCCAGTCATGATGCCAGCTAGCAATTATTATTATTATTAAACAGGATTTATATGGCGTTAAGATATTATGAAGCTTTGTAAATTCAATAGGGGTGCGTACATGAAAAAGCAATGCCTTTTTTTGCTGTTTTGACAGCAGAGACAGTTGCTAGTGGGTTCAGTTCATGTTTTCTCAATGTCCTAATATTTATGCTGCTTTCTGGACACTGTCAATCACGCAAAAAATGTTATAGACTTTGCCTGCGATTTTCTGGTGGCTCTAACATGTAAAGGGGCTATGCTATTAATTTTTAAAGTCGTCCCATTGACTTTAATAAAATTTGCGAAATTGATTTGCCGAAATTTCACGAACCCACCGGAAGTTCGAGGAAATTTTGGTGAGACTGTCAGAAGCCTTCTCGCTCATCCCTAGTAAGTACTATAGATTGCTGTAAGAAAAAGCTAGAAGCATATAATTTAACTGGGTATTAAAGTTTTAAAGTAAAGATAACAGAGACTGCTATCCAGGAAACATCCGATTACCTCACGGGATCAGGAAGGAAATTTAATGCCAGTTACTAATGCGGTCCCTGCTCCGTCTCAGGGCCCACCGCCTCCTCCTGTTGCTGTTGCTGCCAGTCAGTACTCCATTCACTTATATTGTACATTTCTGGTTGGCATTGATGATGCACTACACCCAGCTCTAGATGCTAGTTACCAATGCGGTCCGTGTTTCGTCTCAGGGCCCACTGCCTTCTCCTCCTGCTGTTGCTGCTGCTGCCTGTCAGTGTCAGTACTCCATTCACTAACATTGTATTACACACTTCTGGGTAGGTGGCATTGTACTACACCCAGCTCTAGATGCCAGTTACCAACACGTTCCCTGCTTTGTCCTAGGGACCACCGCCTCCTCCTGCTGTTGCAGTCTTCTCTTTATGGTAGACTTGGATATCGATACGCCTACTTCCTGGATAGTGTTGTTCACTTGGTTGGCTGTTGCGAAGGGGTTTCTCTTCACCATGGAAATGATTCTGTGATCATCCACCACTGTTGTCTTCCGTGGACGTCCAGGTCTTTTGGCCAGTACTAGGACGTCCAGGTTCACCAGTACTTTGTTTCTTTCTCATGATGTACCAAACTGTAAATTTAGCCACTCCTAATATTGTAGCAATTTCCTGGATGGGTTTTTTCTGTTTTTGTAGCTTAAGGATGGCTTGTTTCACCTGCATGGAGAGCTCCTTTGACCGCATGTTGTCTGTTCACAGCAAAATCTTCCACATACAAGCACCCCCCCTCAAATCAACTCCAGGCCTTTTATCTGCTTAATTGATAATGACATAATGAAGGAATTGCCCACACCAGCCCATGAAATAGCCTTTGAGTCCATTGTCCAATTACTTTTGAGCCCCTGAAATGAAGTGATTGTATTAAAAAAGGCTTTATTTCCTCACATTTTTATGCAATTTTTTTGTTCAACCCACTGAATTAAAGCTGAAAGTCTGCAGTTCAACTGCATCTGAATTGTTTCATTTAAGGTTCATTGTGCTAATATACAGAACCAAATTTAGAAAAAAGTTGTCTCTGTCCAAAAATTTATGGACCTAACTGTAGCATGGATAAATATCACTACTCTAAGTTTGCCCTACTTTTTTTTCTTTTCCTACTTTCTTGCCCTACTTTTCCTAAAAGTCTTTTAATTCAGTTTTTTTTTTTGGTTTTAAAAGATAGGACTCATAGCACAGTCAGTACAGATGCCAGCACATCTCTGTGTTTCTTTTGCTTTGAGATACACAGATAAACATACATTATATCTTGCCCTGTCATGCATTAGTAATATTTCTTGAGTCATCAACCTGAATAAAGAAGCTTTTGTTTTTAGTATATCACATGACATCACTTCTTTGACTTTACGGTTTGGAAATAAATAATTTTCAAGTTCTTGTACTGCTTCTGGTTTTAGCGTTTTATTTTTCTTATATTTTTCTATAGTGGCATTAATACATTCTTACCTACTGACGATTTTCTAGGCTATACATTTTGCCACCTAAAAGCTTGCTTCTATTCCTTCTGACTGTGCTTGTGTAAGGCCCTGCCAGCACTAGAGCTCACCAGATGCCAGTCTCCCAATCTAGTTCCTCAATCCTCATCTATAGCAAGCCCTTGCACAGAGGTCATACACAGGTAATCCATCTGCAGAACACGGTATTCAAGGGTTAAAACAAAACAGAGTCAGGGTCACAGGCAAAGGGCAGTCTAGGCAGCATCACCATCAGGAAACAGTTTAAATCAGTAAATCCAACAAATAAACACACCAGGAGCAGGTCAGTAAGCTTAATGCTACAACAGGCAATTGGTGACAGTGATTAGACAAGCTTTAAAGTCCTGGTAGCCAATGGCAGGGCAGGATGAAGCCATATACATCTCAGGCTGCACTGTTAAAAGGAAACATAGATGCTGCTATTTCTTTGTTCTCTTTGCTGCTGCAAGCGACACTGATGGACAAAAAAAAAACGGTATGATACTGCGGTGGAAAACAGCGTGCAATTGCCAGCCAGATAGGTGTCTCCTAACAGCTTGTTTTGAGATTGTAAAAGTGTTTCATTGAAAAGATAGACTTTTTTGTGTCTGGAAATTACTCAAAAGATTGCAATTATTCCTCATGCTATTATTTTCTGTAGATAAAGTCCTAGAACCCTTATCCTCTATCCTTATCTACACAAAACACCACATTGTACCATGGACCATGAGCCTTGGTTGTAAAGCACAATACCAATAAAAAATAAAACAATAAGGTATAGTTCTGTAAATATCTTTTTTTTTTTCAAAAATACGCTATATTGAAAAATTAACATTAATTTCCAGCAATATGATGGAGCAATATTGTTAAACAGGATATACAAATAACATGATGATATGATATACAAATAACATGAGTAGGTAATGTGATAAGTAAGTAAGCCAAATACAACACATTTAAAAATCCTTGTACTTCAGTAAATATCTTAATGACAATATCACACTTACCACTAACCTATTCTGTTTTGATGTTTATTACAAAACTCAATTTTAAACCAATCAAAACAAAATAAGGCACACAAAACACATTTAGTTTTCTGCTGGGCACTGTGGAAGTAAATGCTCAATGTACATTAACTAATAAGTAAGTTACAGGATTTTCAAAAATGTTCCCCTATACACTGTGAATAATAAATGCCCTTTTTAAAGGAATTGGTTAAGGTAGCCATGGCTTCCATTACTAGTTGCAGACTCAAATATTAACAAATCTGGAATGCTATAGCACATAATTAAACAATGCCATTGCATAGAAAGCTGTGGATAAATATAGAAAAATGTACCACACATTTATTTTTATGTTTTCAAAAAGCTGCACTTTTATCCTACCTTTTGACATGGTATGATAAGCAATGATAGGTTAATTGGTTAATGGTAGGAGACATTCATGTAGGCAGAGATCCTGTACTGTCGGTCACGGCAGGACAACACACCCTGCTTATTCTCTTAGCCAGAATCGCTTGCAGCAGCAGGGAAGATCAGGCAAACAGTTGTCACTCCTCTTCTCTGCAGCTTGTGCATCCCCGGCTTCCCTTTGGATGTAATAGTTCCTCTGCATCCCCTGCTCTCTGACTGTGCAGCTGAAAGGAATTGTGCTAAGACTAATGAGCAGAGTAGTTCCTGATTTGCCATTGGCTGCTGGGGTTTTATAGCCTCTCTGCTCCCAATGTTCCATACCTGTTGTAGTGTTAGCTGGGCTAATCTGTGCTGGGGAGATTATGGTGTGGTTTTCTGTTGCTGACCTTTGCCTATTTCCTGACATTTCGTTTGTACTAAACCTGGACCAACCTTTGCCTGTGACTCCGACTCTGCCTTTACTTACTCCCTTTGTACCTCGCTTGATGGACTGATCACACGGTTTGACCTTGGCTTGGATTCTGGATTACCTGGTATTTTTGTGCTGTTTATCTGTGAGCTCCTGGTCTGCTGCCATCCCCACACACTATCCTTTGCCTGGGGGCAACCGAGTGCAAAAAGATAGTTGCAACGAGTCTCCCGAGGCTAAGCTGCAGCTTACTAAAGGTGAAGACTGTGGTGTTAGATTGGGGGACTGGTGCTGACCAGGGCCTTACAGTGCATAATTATCATCACTATATGATACTTTCAACTGAAGAACAAGACAGGCACAATAAATTAGCCTAACTGTAGTTAGATGTCAACACTATTTTCTATCACGTTTATTTTCTATCACGTTAGTAGGTATATATGATAGGTAGGAAGTGTAAAATAGGCTAAATGACTAGGCCTGTACAAAATATGTACTGCTATTGTCATGAGAATTCCAATTATCAAAAATAGACAGTGCATAATGTGACCTTATCAGGAATGCCAGGAATCAGTGACCAATATTTAGGCTTGCTGGTCTCCTAATGGGAGAGAGATTTTCTTTTCCATTGGTAGGTTTTTGCCTCAGTAGTAGTAGTACTTTCCTCGAGTAGTGCTACCATAGCACACTGCTGCCATTGGAAACACAGCTTAGTTTCTTTAATACCACACAATTCTATAATTACAGGAAATGGAATTTTAGACTCAGCATTAGCAGAATCAGTGAAACTAGGGGTATTTATACAGGTACAGCATTTACAAACCGAAGGCACTTTAACTGTTGGGCAGATATACATCTGCAGCAACATGGAAGTTCCACTGAATCCCTGAGGGCTTATTATCGATACCCTAGGGTATCATAATACCTGGATTGAGAAACCTTGCCTTAGTGACAATAAAAACGAACATTTTTCCAAAACACTTAACCAAATATGTGTACTACAATGTGTAAATGTTATCTTATAACCAAGGAACACCAATAAACAAATTAAAAATAGGTTTAAAAAAATGTACACACATAAAATACCACTAAAATATACCAAATGCATCAAAATAATAATTTTTATTAGCAGTTTTACCCTTTGTTGGGGTAAGTACTCTTTTTGTGGTTGTGGTGTGCTGCATCACTAAAATAGTTCCATTTTAGTGTAAAAGTAGCTTATTTAAAATAATGTATAACATTTTTGAATTTTAGCAGATAAAAAAAGGTATGTGAATATGTCCTCAAGCTGTAAAATAGCCGCAATCCTAACCAGTAGCCAGTAACCAGTAGCCTTATCATATGCTGCATATGAAATGGAGACATGTGCAATTCAAGCTGCATTAATTCTTAATACTATTATCAATTTACCGACTGATTACATATGTTACCTGAAGCTTCTGCAGTCAGCATAGAAAACTTTGAAATTTAACACTTAACCATTCTTATTTTACATTTTTAAATCTACCATAAAACAGGAAAAACCGGTGCATTGCCTACCTTATGCAAAGGTTTTGTGTGTTCCTTTCCTCGCGCCCTTTTGTTTGTAGAAATCATAATGACTCAGCAGTGTTTGTTCTCTATAAAAATCCTTGGCACAGACTCAGAGTAGTCAGTCGGGAGATCTTACACTAGTAATTGTGCACCTCCTGGACAATCAATAGTAAGTAACTCTTTACTTCTCTTGCTGTTTATGACTGGTAACTTTCCTTGTTTGACTATAGCCAAGCTACATTGTAACTTGTATAATCAGGCATAGAATGTCAGTATGACAAGAATAAGAAAACTGCTTTGAGTGAATAATTGAAAAAAACCCTATGATATTTTCAAATTATAGACAAATGTTTTTAATCAAAATTTACCAACTTTTCCCTAAATTTACAAATTTTTCACATTGATTTTAATCAGAACATTACTTACATCCATGTCATTTTACATTATATTTAATGATTCATTTGTATACATGTTTTGTTTTGTAGTGTCTGAGCTTACTTTAACTTATTTCCCATTGAGAGGTAAGTAAATGATCTTATAATTGCTTGCATTTCATAATCCACATCCAGAGTACTGAACATCACAGACTTTTTGAGGACTGATATATTTATATACAGTATATATGTCTTATACATATATGAATAGTCAAGCAACAGAACCTTATTCTACATAAAGGTGATACATTTCAATAAAAACATTAGAAAAATTTTACCTTTGAAGCATTTATTGAAGAAAATGTCAGTAGATGTAATGATGTACTGTGGGAAAGAGTAGGTATACTCTTGAGCACATTAAATGGTATATACCCTTTTAGCAATAATTTCTACACTAGTCCCACTAGTGTTTGACACCAACATTTTTCTGGGTCCCACTGGTGTTTGTTTGACACTGACATTATTCTGGCCAAAGCCAAGAGGAAGGGCCAGCTTCATGACAATATTGATCTTTAAAGTTTAGAGCTTTAAAGATGGGCATTCTAGCCACAAATGTAGAGGGGAATTTTTCCTACTGGTTTTTACAGGGTTCTGTGAGGCCTAAACATAACTTCAAGGATTTATCATGGGTAAAAACGCTGAGAAAGGCTGCTATAGTATCATTTGAGAGTGTGCAGGGGCTGCTAAGATAGCTAAAACATTCATGTTTAGCTATTAATTGAAATATTTAGGCATACATTTTTTGCCATTATACAAGGTTATTACAGGAAAGAAAAATGGTTCAATCTGAAAAGCAATTTGAATTAGGATTTTTAACTAGCCTTCATATAATGTTAGATACAAACATGAATAAAATTTTTTTTTTCATATCCATTTTAACATACAAAGAGCTGTACTTTAAAATTTGATAGAAAACTATTTATGTTAAGTGTTAGAAAAATGCTTCCAACATGCAGTACAGTATAAATCCTAATTTTCAAGAAAATACATTTTGAATTATTCTTAGAAGATAAATTAGATGGATCTATCCTCAATGTGTTTAACAGCTAAAGCTGCCTCACAAGGAGGAAATATACCAGGGAAAGGAGAATCATGTGGAAATATGATTGTATACACAGTAATACCCACAAATCATGAGAAGATGAGAATGCATGGATGTTAAAATGTATTAGGTATACTGTAAGAATATGTACAGACAAATATTTCCAGACAAAGCCTATTTGGATTGCCTGAACTCATTCATTACTGCGTTTTTGATTTTATTGTAAAAATAGAAAAATGTGTTTATAGAAAACAATAAAAAACAGCTGACATTTATTAAAACTGTATGTTCATCTATAGGAAGGGGAGAGCCGATTCGTCTTCTCTTGGCTGATAATGGAGCTCAGTGGACTGAGGATGTGGTACAGTTGACTGACTGGTTTTCTGGAAAATGTGATGTGAAGAATAAGGCAGTAAGCTATTTCTAAAAACTTTTTTTTAACACTCACACACATACGATGTTTTACCACCTACTTTGAAGCAGAATTGTATGATGATTTTAATTTCTATAAAGTATCAAGCACCTTAAACCCAGCAAAGATGCTGGAAATGATCATTGATGATTGTTTCCAGTGACAGTGAGAATGAATAAGTAATGTATAGAAAGGAAGGAAGGAGGATGAGGAAGGAAGGGAGGCACCCTGCTGCATCCTCATTCATAGGAAACAACAAGGCCATTGGCATTGGGGGAACGCTCTAAACACCCTAGATTGGCCGAAATGATGATGGTGGTGGGAAAACTGCCGTAAACATTTCACTAATGTTTCATCAATGTCTGCTATTCTTTTGCTTGTCAATAAGTGATTTTTTTTCCCCCTAAATCTGATATGATCTTTTACAGGTGTTCGGACAACTACCTCAGTTCACGGATGGACAACTTGTTCTGTATCAAAGCAACGCTATCCTGAGATACCTGGGACGGAAATTTAGTAAATTAATAATTGAATATCATTGACTTATAGTTTGTTTAATTTTTTCCAAATACAGTCTATCATAGCACCAAATTACTCAAATGCATGAGCAGAAAAAGCAATATTTTTTTTAAGTTAAGTGTTATGGGTTCAGGTGAGGAGGAGGTTAAAGAGCCCACCCAGAGTGGATATTATAGCTCATAATGGAGCTTTATGACTCACCTTTACCTATAAATTAGTTTTATATAGATTACGTAATTTAGATAAAGTCATGTAATGACCACGGTATGAAAAGCAGCATTAAAAGTTAAAAATACTCTTGTTGGTCCAGTATTTTTCTTAGTAGGTATCAAGGGATGAAAATGAGATCTATTTATGTTTATTGCCTTATAAAATAAGGAAGGTATTGTTGCCACTAGTGAATTAGGATCTTAGAGCTTGCCACTTTAGACACACACACACTTGTGGTTATGATTTCATTCCTTTCTTTTTCTTCCTACTTTTTAAGATGTTGCTGGAAGTAATGATGTGGAGTACACTTACATTGACATGATGAATGATGGAGTAGAAGACCTGAGACAGAAGTTCAGCAAATTCATGTTCTTTGAATTTGTAAGTATACGCAAAAAGCACCATCAAAAACATCCTGGTTTTATTTCTCTGCTGCTACTAGAACTAAAACCTTTAAAAAGAGCACCAGCTACAGAATAATAGCACTAGCAATAGTAGGGATCAGCCACCTGTTCTGCATTTGTCTCAATTTACAAGAATTAGACATCTAGCATTTTAGAAAACAATAACATTCTGTACATCTCAGATTAGCCCCAATTCCTTTACCTTCAGAGCTCAAATCAGCCCCAGTTTCTGCACCTTCAGGCCCAATTCTTGTAACATTGGAAATGAATTACATACATTTATTAGGTGCCAATTCCAGTTGGAGGCGATATGCACATGGGCCCCTTTGTGTATCTGCATTCACAGCTTGGTGTGGGTAGGTGGAAGGCTAGCACTGGGCTAGTATTGGGTGGAAGGCTACCACTGGCATATGGGTGAATTCAGACTAGCCCTCTAAAATATCATGTCAGGCTTTGAGTACAGGCCAAGCTTCGTGATTTACAGCTCAGTGAACTCTCAAATACAGCCTTTAGTAGTGCTATATTTGTGTGAAGTACAGACCCACCAAAGGATTCTTCGTTTCATCACCAGCTAGTGCCTGTGATAATCTTCCATGTGCCATGAAAATTACATTGCTTATTTGTTTTATGGAGCACTTGGAGCATGACAACAGGTTTATAAATTTCCTTGTAGCCAATTTTTGTCTCTGTGAGTACCTCCAATACTGTAATTTAGAATAAACAGTTGCCCTAAGCAAATGACAAGGTGTTACATTTCAAATGAAATGAGAAATATGATTGGTTTCTCCAAGAGAGGTGCACTATAAGTGCTATGATTTTTCTTGCACTGACCTTTTGAGCACTGTTAAGGCTTTAATCCTCTTTTACATATTGAATGTTTGATAAATCTCTCCTGCACTGTACTTGTATAGTCTTTCAGTGTTTCCACTGTCTGGCCAAGTTAACTAAATTTGGGAGTGTGTCCAGGCAACAATAGTTATTGACTATAAAATAAAAATAAATATATAAATATCCAAGGGAATGGTCTTAAATTTACTATATATAAACATAATAGAAGTTATTATATTTATGTTCTTATGAAAGTCTTTTTTTTTTTTTTAACAGGAGACTGGTAAAGAGAAATATGAAAAGGAACTACCAAATCAACTGTCAGCATTTGAGAAAGTACTTTCAAAGAATTCTAATGGAACCAAATTCCTGGTGGGAGACAAGGTAATTTAGCAGCCAACATCATTAAAAGTGATCAATGAGTATTGCCTAATCCCAGGCTACATATATCAGACCACATACAGTATATCATAACACCTACAGCTCGGATGACTTTTAGAAGGGTATCAAAATAATCAACTATTGCACTCGTTACCGATTGTAAAAATCATTGTGGAGACCTCTAATCTTACAATAAATTATGTAGTACTGTTCTGAGGAGAAAAAGAAGTTACGAAAAAGGATGTTAGAACCCCACAAATCCTGGGTTTTCTCATTCTCTCACTGAGGTGCTATTTCTTGTCTTCAATCAGCCTTGACAGATACCCAGATTCCTGTCTCATCCTTGCTTAAATAGTGGAATCCCATTTTTTTGACAGTTCTGAACAATAAAACACACATAGGAACATGTTTTCTCCAATGTAGGGACTAAGGAACCTTTCTCCTAGGCAGTCTACCTCTTTAATCCCAAGACATAGGCCCTAGAGTGTGTTAGGCCCTGAGTCCCAGCTGGGCTAGGGTTCTGTGAGGGGGAGCTAGGGGGAGCTAGGGGGAATGGCAGCCCAGGAAGGAAGCACAAAGTCCCGCAGGCTTAAGCCCCAGTTCCCCCGGGCGTCCAGGGGGAGCTAGGCAAGGTTAATATTTATCCTGAATATCCAGGTATTTATCCATGTACAATTACCCCCCTCGCTGGGTGTCAATCCAAGTGATTGGGTAGTGAATATACACCCCTCACATGAAATTAGTCCTATACATCAGGGAACCTTCCCAGCAACAGAAGGAGATGACCAATTATCAGACAGGATATTCAATATTTTACCTCTAACATCACCAGGTCCAATGTCTAGAACTTCTAGATTCTAGACTCTAAGAATGGAGCGGAAAGGACATTTTTTAATGATATTAGTTTTTAAATGTAAAATTTGTTTATGTAGAATTTATTTTTACAAATACATTATTGGATAAAACAGTTACTATATATATATATAATAGGGATCGCAGAGAGAATATTTTATTTGCTCAAGATTTGAAAATCACATATTTTTCTTTCTCTATAGATTTCTTTTGCTGACTACAACCTCCTGGACATTATTCAGTGTAACCAAAGTGTCTTCCCAAACTGTTTGTCTTCATTTCCCCTCCTCACTGCATATGTAGATCGCATTGTTTCACGAAGCAACCTCAGTAAATACCTGAAATCTGAGGCACGTAACAGCAGGCCAATTGTTCCAAAGAGAAGCTAAATGCTGCCATTTCATGTTGGCTTACTTCACAGTATGCTACCTCACATATTACTTAGAGTAAACCATGTCATTTCTTTTGCTATCCTAACTAACAATGCACATGCATGGAAAAAGTTGTAAGTTCTTCATTGCTCCATTTCCTATGTTACAACAGTCTAGCAATCCCTTGATAGCAGCTGTGAATACCGTATCAAACGGTACTTTACTTCACTTTCACCATAGATTGATAGAAGACTGTAACATAAAAGACTGAGTACAATCAGGTGCAATAACAGCTTAATTGTAAAGATCTGGACCACCTAGTAACTCCAAATGATGTAATGTGTCTTTAATAAAAAGAATTTTCATTTTTACAATGGTTTGTACCTTTCTTTTTACAGATTGTGATATAGGCTATTGTTGTTTAAATTAATATTACTAATAATAATCATGAGTATATTGGACAATTTACCCACCTTGTAACATAATATATTACCAAGGATGACCATAATAATAATTATGTTGTATTTCACAATGGTGGAAACAATTAAAAGAGGATTGTTTTCTGATCTTTACATTGAGTGCTTAGGTTTAAAATGTCTGGTAAATTAGCATTACCATATACTTTTTTTGTGGCTTTTATGCCCAAAGAATGTAAAATGTTTGTTACTCCCATTGATTTGTTTTTGTATAGGATGGCAGAATAGAGAAAGGGGTTCTTTGGTTGGTTTCAGGGAGCAGCATAGAGAGGAGGATGAGCAATGCTCCTGTTAAATTTAAATATGTTTTTGTCTAAGGATGCTTTCTCTTTGGATTTGGCCAGTAGGTGGGGGGTAATAGGGGAGTGGATAATTAGGAAGGTACAAAATGTTATGAAGACGTAATCAATGGGCAGAATAGTACTTCTTTTGAAGATATAATAGGGGATCCTTTGCATCTGGAGGAAAAGAAGTTTAAGCTTCATATAAGGAAGGGATTCTCACTGAAAGGACTGTAAAAATGTGGAATAGACTCCCTCAGGAAGTAGTTTCAGCAGGTACTGTACATTGATTTAAGCTAGGTGCTTTTCTATAAGCACAGAATATAACTGTCTATTAAATAAAAGGAAAGATAACAAGACTGAACATCTGATTGTCTCAGGGAATCAGGAAGGACATTATTTCCCCTGTTGGAACAAATTGTACCAGGGAACTTGATGGAGTTATGTATTTTTGCAACCTGACTAACTATGTAACTATGTAAAAGTTAAAATTCAACTTAAAGAGGTTCCAACTTGTACAAGTTGATAACAAAGTCACTGAACATGATTTTATCACCAACATTTCGGCAGATGTGTAAGGCCCTGCTCTGCACCAGTACTCACCGGATGCCAGTCCCCCAATCTAATGCCACGGTCTTAACCTTTAGCAAGCCCCCGGAAGTCGGAGATGCCACAGGCTGCAGAGCAAAAGACTGACAGATATTTGTCTGATCTTCTCTGCCGCTGCAACAATGCTGATAAAGAGATTAAGCAGGGTGCTTTGTTCTGTGGTGGGATCGCTTACCAGATAATTGTCTCCTAACAGGATGTCTGGGGGACTTGTGGGACCATGTTTAAAAAAATTAAAAAAAGCCTGACATTTTCTCAAAATATTGTTAGTAATGAATTCTGTAAGATTGCTCGTAGCAGCGGGGGTAATTCAAATAAGAAACAGGGCCAGCAGGTTTAAAGTGCATTAAAGGTTTTATTCACTTAACACTATTTCCACACAAAACAGACAAAATAAAACAAACCACAAAAACAAAGACCAGCCTCTTGGCCACTAACTCACTAACACACGCTTAACTAGCAATCCAGCCAAACTTAGTGCTGTGCAGGACTTTAAGGCCCTAACCATACATCTTTTGCAACAAAGTCTGTGTCTTTACTCACAGTTCCCAGTTCCCCTTGGACCTCTTTCCAGCTCACCAGCCAAGACAGAGCCACAGGAGTAAGCAGGGTGGGAGTTTATATCCCCAGCCTACTTTCCAGGATGCATTTCAGCTGAGACAGTAGTGTTGGTCGAATAGCTCACTATTCGATTCGGCAGCTATTCGCTCGAATATAGCAAAAAATTCGGGTGGTCGAACATCGAATTCGAACACCATTAAAGTCAATGGGAGAATGGTCAATGGGTTTGTTTCAGCACTGTGTAGAGCTTCTACAGCCTCCAAACAGATGTAAAAAGATACATTATAAAAGGATACATAAAAAGATACATGTTTCAACCTTAGGGTTGGGACACAAGCTGCCAAGTAGGTATGAACCCGAGATAAAGCATCGGCATTCCCCATCTGTACACCAGGACAATGCTTGACAGTAAAACTAAATTCTTGAAAAACCAACAATTAACCCTCCTGTTAGTCTCCTTGTTTTGGGACATCCACTTTAATGGGGCATGATTGGTTATTAGCAGAAACTGTCTGCCCAGCAGATAATACCTCAATGAATCAAGTGCCCACTGCACAGCCAAACATTCTTTTTCAATAGTACCATAATTTAACTCATGGACCTTTAATTTCCGACTGAGGTAAACAATGGGGTGTTCTTCCCCATTTTGAACCTGGGGATAGCACTGCTCCTAGTCCGACATTGGACGTATCCGTCTGCACCAAAAAACTCCTTAGAAAAGTCAGGAGAATATAGCACTGGTTCGCTACACAAAGCCTTCTTTAATGCCCTAAATGCAGCTTCTGCTTCTGAGGACTACTGAACCATTATCAATTCCTTCCCTTTTGTCAAATTTTTCAGGGAAACGGTCTGGGAAGCAAAGTGAGGAATAAAGATCCTGCGATCCCCAAGAAAGCGTGAACCTGCTTTTTCTTAATTGGGCATGGCCAATTCTGGATGGCCTTCACTTTCTTTTCCTGAGGCTTTATAATTCCTCTTCCAATGGTGTACCCCAGATATTTGGAATGAATAAATATGTCATCCAGGTAGGCCGCAGCATATTTTTGATGGGGTTAGAGTAGTTTATCCATCACCCGCTGGAACGTAGCTGGAGCATTCTATAGTCCAAAGGGCATATTTTGATACTGGAATGCTCCGTCAAGGGTAACAAAAGCAGTTTTCTTCCTAGCTGACTCAGTGGAATCTGCCAATATCCTTTAGTAAGATCTAAGGTGGTCATGGATCTAGCATTCCCCAACCGATCAATCAACTCGTCTGTCCGGGGCATAGGAGAGGTGTCAAACTTTGTGATCTGATTCAGCTTACGGTAATCGTTGCAGAATTTCCATCTCCCATCTGGTTTGGGAACTAACACAATTGGCCTGAACCAATCACTTTTGTACTCCTCTATAACCCCCAATTCAAGCATTTTTTTAATTTCCTGAGGTATTACCTCTCATCCAGCCTCAGGAATTCAATAGGGTTTTATTCTTACTTGGAGGGGTGACAATATCATGTGTAGCCATGGATAGTGTTGTTGTTCGAATTTGGGTCGTCCTAATGTTCGACCCGAATATGACCGTTCGAATCCGGATGGACCCGACCCGAATTTTGCTGCATTCGAATACCCGAATTCGAACCTCCCACAATGCATTCAAACAACTGGGGACCTCCCCCATGATGCAAAGTTCCCTCCAATTAGAGCAGGGATGCCCCCTCCATCTTTGTTGTGGCAGACAGCCGATTGGCTGTCTGTCACTGCATGCCACACAGGCAGCCATTGGCCTATAAGGCCAGGGTGTTCCTGCATTTACCACTCCTGACAGAGGTTTGCTGATAGCATCCCCAAACTTTTTGTGCTGCTTGGCCTGCTTTCTTTGTCAAAGTGAAAAAAGTGCTTTACTTTGGTAGACTGTGTCACACTCACACTATTAGTCAGATAGATTGTTGGATTGTACTGTATTGTGCAGTCCTGAAACCTACTGTACTCAGATAGGTAGAGTGTTTCACTGTTTGCTGGATAATAGCTAGATAGATAGATACAATGATAGATAGATAGAAAGAAAGCTAGAAAGCTAGATAGCTAGATAGTCAGTCAGTGTGTTACATACACGCAGGCAGAGGCAGGGTCCCCTCGCTGAATGCGTGTACAGTATCACACTTGTACTGAGAGACAGACACACAGATGCAGTGTATACAGCAGTATATACCGTATTTTTCGCCATATAAGACGCTCTGGAATATAAGACGCACCCAATTTTAAAGAAGGAAAATCTAGAAAAAAAGATTCTGAAAGATTATTCCCCTTCTGATCACTCATGTGCCATTCATACCGGTATGCCCCTTCTGATCACTCATGTG
>NC_092867.1:51915709-52026459 GCF_032062135.1 Pyxicephalus adspersus
ACATATATCATATTAGCTACAAAGTATTTTGCAGGGTGTCAAGCCACATAAATAAAAACATTTGTACAATGTCTGGCCAAAGAGAAAAGGGCAGCTTTGGCAGGGGTGGCAAGCAAACCAGTATGAGTTAGTTTTTAGCTGCAGACTCAAGAACAAGAAGCGCTGCTGTTGGTGGTGGGCGTCCAATATTGCCATACCAGGCAGAAGACGTAGTGGAGTACATGACCCAGCCTGGGTCTAGTGATTACACCCCCTCTTCATCCCAGACACAGGCCTTACAGGTGTCCCAAACAGTCCATGATACACCTGTTCCTCCTAGTTTCTAATCAGCGGCAGGAAAGTCACGTGTACGGCAGTATGTAGAGCAGTCCCACCGAGGGGTTGGAGAGGCGGAGTTACAAGCATTCAATGAAGATGCTCAGTTGTTTGAGTCATCTGATGAAGAGAGTCAGTTCACAGGCTTTCCCCTTAGTTACTTTTCACCAGAACACTCTCAGCCAGACGAGCCAATTGAAAGGCCGCTGCTTCCTTTCGGCACATATAGGGAAACTGTCTCTTCTGATGATGATGATGATGTCCTTGATCCGACATGGGACGAACAAGGAGATCATCATAGGCAGGAAGAAGAGGAGGAGGAGGAAGAAGAAGAAGAAGAAGAAGAAGAAGAAGAGGAGGAGGTGGTTGCAGAGCGCCCTCAAAGGGGGAGTGGGAGGGGAAGAGGGTAAAAGCTGCCCACACTCTGCATACTTCAATTACCAGTGAGGCAAGTCATAGACGTAAATCGTCGGAAGCTGTCCCCACAGCTATGCCTAAACAACCGCGGACCGCCACCACGAGCACCAGCTCCAGTGCACCTTTCAGGCCAAGTTAAATGTTCGCCAGTGTGGGCATTTTTTAATGTCCATAGTGATGACAACACTATGGTCATCTGTAAACTGTGTGCTCAATACTTGAAATGAGGCAAAAACCCAAACAAACTTGGAACAAGTTGCATGAGCACTTTTAAAAGCCACCACCCAGTAACCTGGCGTGAACACCTGGTGAAAGCACAGAGTTCTGTGCGACCACCTCCGCCCAAGAAGCAAGCTCCAACTGCTTGATCCTCCTCCGCTGCCTTTCCTCCTTCTGCCACTACAGTTTCCCATGCTGCTGCCAGCAATTTGAGTGTGGCATGTAGCCGATCATTACCTTTTTCAGGCTCCACCAGCGGTGAGCAGGAGCTCCAATGCAGATCGGCTGCTGTTTGTCATTCCTCTGCGCAAACCCACAGTACGTTATGTCTAAGCGACAGTACTTTTGCACAAAAATGTGTTCCTGCTTTGCATGAACACGTGCAGAGCAATGTGTCCATGGCCCTGCAGCACTCTGCTAGTTTCTGTTTCTGGCAAGGTGCACCTGACAACCGACAGTTGGTCGAGCAAGCATGGAGTGGGAAGATATATTTCCTTTACAGCTCACTGGGTAACTTTGGTGGCAGCAGGGGAAGATGCAGCTGCAGCAAGGCCTACATACCTACCTCCGCCCAGAGCACATCGCCATGTAATTTTCTCCTCCTTGTGCCTCAACCTCTTCCTCCAGGGACACTTTGCCATGGAGACCCAGCATCAGCACCTCCCATTCGGCAGCATCTGTTCAGCACCAGCAACAACCTGCAGTTTTCTATTTCGGTGCACAATTCCGACATTGCCACGCAGTCCTGAAGTTGCGAAGCCTGGGTTCCCTCAGCCACACGGGCGCAGCCATTTTAAGTGCCTTGCGGGAGCAGGAGGAGAAATGGCTAACTCCCAACAGACTTCAGCCAGGCAAGGTCGTGTGTGACAATGGAGCCAATCTGCTGGCAGCCCTGCGTTGTGGGAAACTCACACACGTACCTTGCCTAGCACACGTCATGAATCTTATAGGACAGCCCTTCCTTCGGAATTACCCAGGCCTCCAGCCGCTGTTGCTGAAGGCCAGATAGTTGTCAGCGCATTTCCACTGGTCGTACACAGCCAGTGCCAGATTGGTGGAGCTGCAGCGAAATCTCAACCTGCCAGTGCACCGGTTAATTTGTGATGTGGCCACACGTTGGAACTCCACATTTTACATGCTGCAGTGGCTGGCTGGACAACAAAAAGCAGTGGTGGATTACGTGGCAGAGTCTGTTCATTTCAGACGCATACCCACACTACCTTTTTTCAGCCCTGCTGAGTGGCTGCAAATTGAGGACTTGTGCACTGTATTGTCACCTTTTGAAGAGGCGACCAGGATGATCAGCAGAGATCAGGTCTGTGTCAGGGACACCACCCCCATCATATGCCTGCTGGAAGAGATGATGGTGGATCTCGGACACGACACAGGGCTGCAAATATCATCTCAGACATGCGTGCCTACTATGCATAGTGCACCACCAATCCAGGAAGAGGAGGAGGTGGAAGAGGATGAGGAGGACATTGCAGGCATGGGAGAAGGGGAGGAAGGGGCAGAGGAGGATATTGAGGGTACATGGCATCCATCCACCCAAACACAATGCGGCATGTTCCGTGAATGGCAAGACCAGGCGGAGGAGCATGAGGATGTCCCTGTGCTGCTGTTTGACCCACAGGAGTTTGGGTCCAGAATTACCTCAGCTGTGGGTAGTTTGAGCCACATGAAATCCTTCATGCAGGAGTGCCTAGCCAAAGATCCACGCATAAAACACATATAGACAAAGACTGATGACTATTAGATTGCTACATTACTGGATCCACGTTACAAGCCTGAGATACAACAACTGATCTTGCCCCAATACAGGGGACCTAAAATGCAGCACTACCAAGAAGTGCTTGTAAGGGACTTGTGCTCAGCCTTTCCAGCTGGCAGCAGCAGCAGGGATCCTTTCTGTTTATTTTGATAGGTAGCAAGTAGGATCAGAATTATTTCTCCGTATTTTTTTTTCAAAATACAGAAATTGTTCTGTTTATTTTGATAGGTAGCAAGTGGTATCAGAATTAATTTTCTGTATTTTTTTTTTACAGAAATACAGAAAAATTAAATTTCTGTAAAAGAATTTTTTAAATTTGATGGATAGCAAGTTGCTATTTATGAAAATACACAGGAAATTTTCTGTATTTCTTTAAAAAATGCAGAGAATTAACTCTGATACCACTTGCTATCTATCAAAATAAACAGAAAAATTTCTGTATTTCTTAAAAAAAATACAGATATTTTGGTATGGTACTTCGTATCTTTCCTAAAACCCATAAAAAATTCAGTATTTCTCGCCATAAAATAGAGATATTTCATTCCGATTCCACTTTGCTATATATCTCCAAAGCCATAAAAATTTCTATACTTCTCTTTCAAAAATCTAGATATTTCATTCTGATAGCACTGTGTATCGATCCAAAAGACCATAAAAACTTTGATATTTCTCTACAGAAAATACAGATATTTAGTTCTGATCCCACTCTGCTATATATCCCTAAAGCCATAAAAATTGATGTATTAATATACGAACAATACAGATATTTAATTCTGATAGCACTTGGATATGTATCCTAAAACCCCCCAAAAATATGTATTTATGTGAGACAAATACATATATTTAACTGTGATAGCACTTGCTAGATATCCACAAATGATAAAAAATGTATGTATTTCCCTGCGTATAAGTCCGTTACCTTTTATATGGTTTCACTAGATAGTAGGTATGGAAAGTGTGATTTTCGTTAATCCAATAATGTCCCAATTAGCTACAGCTTCTACAGTGTCCATAGAGGTTATGGCCTCAACCTCCAATGTGGTCCATGCTCCGTACCAGGGACCAACGCCTCCTACTGCCTGTTACTGCTGCCGCCTTCCCAGTACCCAACTCTAGATGCAAGATACTAATGTAGTCCACGATCCATCTCAGAGCCCACCGCCTCCTCCTCCTGCTTGTAAATGATGCTGCCGCCTGCCCATGATGCTGCCGCCTGCCCAGTACATGACTTTGTTTGCCATACAATAATGCCGTCCATATTCCGTCTCAGAGCCCACTGCCTTCTCCTCCTCCTGTCAATGATGCTGCTGCCTGCCCAGTACCTGACTTTATTTGCCAGACAATAATGCCGTCCATATTCTGTCTCAGAGCCCACCGCCTCCTCCTCCTGTTGTAAATGACGCTGCCACCTGCCCAGTACCTGACTTTAGATGCCAGAAACTAATGCTGTCCATACTCCGTCTCAAAGCCCACCCCCTCCTCCTCCTGCTGTAAATGATGCTGCTGCCTGCCCAGTACATGACTTTAAATGCCAGACAATATTGCCGTCCATATTCCATCTCAGAGCCCACCGACTCCTCCTCCTGCTGTAAATGATGCTGCTGCCTGCCCAGTACCTGACTTTAGATGCCAGAAACTAATGCTGTCCATACTCCATCTCAGAGCCCACCGCCTTGACTTTAGATGCCAGAAACTAATGCCGTCCATACTCCGTCTCAGCCCACCGCCTCCTCCTCCTGCTGTAAATGATGCTGCCGCCTGCCCAGTACCTGACTTTAGATGCCAGAAACGAATGCCGTCCACACTCCGTCTCAGAGACCACCACCTCCTCCTCCTCCTGCTGTAAATGATGCTGCCCCCTGCCCAGTACCTGACTTTAGATGCCAGACAATAATGCTGTCCATACTCCGTCTCAGAGCCCTCCGCCTTCGAATCATGTTACTGCTGCTGCTGTTACTGCTGCTGCCTGCCTAGTACCCAACTTTAGAAGCCAATTACTAATGTTGTCCACACTCCGTCTCAGTGCTAAATGCTTCCTCCTCATGCTGTTACTGCTGCTGCCCAGTACCGAACTTTAGATGCCAGTTACTAATGCCATCCACACTACATCTCAGGGCCCACCGCCTCCTTCTTCTGCTGTTACTGATGCTGCCGCTTGCCCAATAACCAGCTCTAGATGCCAGTTCCCAATGCAGTCCCCGCTCCATCTCAGAGCCCACTGCCTCCTCCTCCTGCTGTAAATGATGCTGCCACCTGCCCATTACCAAACTCTAGATGCCAGATACTAATGCCGTCCACACTTTGTTCCAGAGCCCACCGCCTCCAACAGGGTCTTCTTTCCCCGCTGATTCCTCCAAGCACAATTCCATTCATGTGGTTTCGCTACATAGTAGGTAGGGACAGATTGGAATCTCGCTCATCCATTCATGTCTCCAATAGCTACTGCCTCTACATTGTCCACGTAGGTGATGGCCTTCAATTGTAATGCCCTCCTTGCTCTTTCTCAGGGCCCACCGCCTCCTCCTCCCAGTACCCAGGTCTAGGTGCCAGACTAGACTTCAGCTCAACAGGGTCTTCTTTCCCCGCTGATTCTTCCAAGCACAATCCCTTTCATGTGGTTTCGCTATATAGTAGGTAGGGACAGATTGGAATTTTGCTCATCCATTCATGTCTCCAATAGCTACTGCCTCTACATTGTCCACGTAGGTGATGGCCTTCAATTTTCATGCCCTCCTTGCTCCCTCTCAGGGCCCACCGCCTCCTCCTCCCAGTACCCAGCTCTAGATGCCAGACTAGACTCCAGCTCAACAGGGTCTTCTTTCCCCGCTGATTCCTCCAAGCACAATTCCTTTCATGTTGTTTTGCTACATAGTAGGTAGGGACAGATTGGAATCTCGCTCATCCATTCATGTCTGCAATAGCTCCTGCCTCTACATTGTCCAAAAAGGTGATGGCCTTCAATTTTAATGCCCTCCTTGCTCCGTCTCAGGGCCCACCGCCTCCTCCTCCCAGTACCCAGCTCTAGATGCCAGACTAGACTCCAGCTCGACAGGGTCTTCTTTCCCCCTGATTCATCCAAGCACAATCCCTTTCATCTGGTTTCGCTATATAGTAGGTAGGGACAGATTGGAATCTCCCTCATATATTCATGTCTCCAATAGCTACTGCTTCTACATTGTCAAAAAAGGTGATGGCCTTCAATTGTAATGCCCTCCTTGCTCCGTCTCAGGGCCCACCGCCTCTTCCTCCCAGTACCCAGCTCTAGATGCCAGACTAGACTCCAGCTCAACAGGGTCTTCTTTCCACGCTGATTCCTCCAAGCACAATCCCTTTCATGTGGTTTCGCTACATAGTAGATAGGGACAGATTGGAATCTCCTTCATCCATTCATGTCTCCAATAGCTACTGCTTCTACACTGTCCAAAAAGGTGATGGCCTTCATTTGTAATGCCCTCCCTGCTCCGTCTCAGTGCCCACCGCCTCCTCCTACTGCTGCTGCCACCTGTCACTTGTAACGTATAACAAAGACCGCCCTAAGAGACCTCTGCCTGTACTCTGAAGTCTGTGTATGGCTTGAAACGAAGCGGTGAAACCTGGTGGCTAATTTTTGGACCAGAGGAACCCCCTCATGTCCCTCTCTGACCATGTAAAATCCGTCATGTTCCCTTGGCCAACCCATAAAATGGCATGGAGCTATTTGACCAAAACTACTTGCCGCAACAGAAAAAAGGCTTCCTTATTTTATTTTTACTTGTTTACTTGTGTTGTGCAGAGCTGGGAGAGTCTTGACATGTGTTTTTAAATGTATTTATAGGCTGTAGAAGCTCTCCACTGACCCGAATAACAACCTGAATTTTTCCCCTATTGACTTTAATGGAGTTCGAATTCGATGTTCGATCGAATATAGTTGGAGAACATAGCACAAAATCTCTCGAATTTCTGTTGTTGACTCTTTGACAAGGTGTCTGGTACCCACGACTTCTGGGATTACAGAGTCAGACCGAGCAGGTAGCTTCGTGGTCTTCACGGTTAATGTTTCCCTTTCTTTCCATGGTTTCAAGAAATTTACATGATAAATTTGCTCTGGTTTCGGCCTACCAGGTTGGCTAATCTTATAATTTACGTCACTCAGTTTATCCATTACCTCATAGGGATCCTGACATTTGGCTAGGAATTTACTTTCCACCATGGGAACTAGTACCAAAACTCTATCCCCAGGGGCAAAAGTACAGATATGGGCACCCCGGTAATAAATTCTCTGCTGCGCCAACTGCGCTTGGGCCAGATGCTCTTTACCAAGGGCATTACCTGCGCAATTCTGTCCTGCATTTGGGCCACAGGCTCGATGACACTTCTATGAGGGAAACTTTAACTTTCCCATGTTTTCCAATACATGAACCAAAGGGCTACGAAAATGTGGCATTGGGGCAGACACCTGACATACAGGACAGGAAGCACATCCCCAAAAAACCAAAGTACATCTCCACCTCCTTGGCGACCCCTGGCCAATAAAACCTCTGAACTATTCACTCTCTGTTTACCTTAGGAGGTGCCCATGGGCCAGATCCAACACCAATTTTTGATATGGCTTGGGTACCACTAGCTGTTCAATGGTTTCGCCCCCACTTTGTGACACCTGATGGAGTAGTTCCCTTTCAATAATAAAGTATGGGAATGCAACCCTCTCTACTGGATGCACTAGGTTCCCATCAATTTTTATGGAGTTCTCCTGGGCTTTAAACAGTGTGGGGTCTTTCAAAAATCAGGGAATTCCAGGGTTTGCTGGCTTTTTCCCGATGTTGCCGGTTTTTCCCTAGGATTAACAGTTTCCCCTGCTAGCACAGACAAAGAAAACCCCAGAGTGCCCCCACAATCATCAAAGGACTCCTCTGTAGCCTCATGGTCTGAGGATGCCAGCATTGCATGGGGTGGGTTATCCCAGAGCTCCTGGATTTTGGGAAAATCCCTCCCAATGATAGCATCATATGGTAAGTGGGGAACCAACCCCACCTGATGACACAGTTTACCTAGGGAGGTTTCAAAAGACACTGACATCACAGAATGTCACTCCCTAGTATTCCCGTGTACACATGTTACCCCCACTGTTTTGAGACAGGAGGTCTCTGTAACCACTAGCTCAGCTTTCACTAGCGTTACCACACTACCTGAGTCTAACAGCCCCACAATCGGTTTGGTATCCATATACATTTTACCCCAATATTTTTCATCGCCCCGTATAGCAGGGCATGCAATGCTGCCACCCAGAAAGTCACAGTGCATTGGTTCATCCACCAAATGGCAATTTACAGCAATATGTCCTTTTTCCCAGCAGCGATAACAAATAACATGTTTGGCACCCTCCTGGGGGGGCTAGCATTCCCAGTCTCTCCCGCCATACATTGACTGGAGTCTGTCTATTACCCTTAGCTCCCATTTAGCTCCCATATTACCCTTAGCTCCCATCTCAGGATCATCATCCGCACTTATTTTTTTCAATAACTGGCTTACCCAAAACTAGGAAACAGGGCCAGCAGGTAGGTTTAAAGTGCATTAAGGGTTTTATTCACTTAACACTATTTCCACACAAAACAAGCAAAATAAAACAAACAGCAAAAATAAAGCCTGGCCACTTGGCCACTAACTCACTGTTAGTTCCCTTAACTAACAATCCAGCCCAACCTAGTGCTGTGCAGGACTCTAACCATACATCTTTTGCAACAAAGTCTGTGTCTTTACTTACAGTTCCCAGTTCACCTTGGACCTCTTCCCAACTCACCAGCCATGACAGAGCCACAGGAATAAGCAGGCTGGGAGTTTATATCCCCAGCCCTATTTCCAGGATGCATTTCAGATGAGACAGTTACACCTGATCATACCCAGGCCTCTTTAGCTCTCTCATCTGGCCAAGAAGTTCATTGTCATTAAGCCTGGTACTTCAACCCCATCTTCGGGTCAAAAGGAAAACTGACTAAATAGAAAAATACTCCGCGTATAACCTGTATCTGGGGCAAATTTACCTGTCTTCCTGGATGAAACCCTGTAATTTGTTTGGCCAGATGTTACAATTCATAATTTTTTTACATGCTGGCTATTGCCTGCTGCAGAATTTTTATGATAATTATGAGGCCCTAGAACACAGAGGGTGGGGAGATCAGGGGGACCTATAGATCTCAGCAAGCAATCAAGGGGCTAATTAGCTTTGCAATGTCACACATTAGCATTCCAATGCTATGTAAATGTGGCACTTTCATACCTTTACACATCACATATTCTATGAACTGAAGAGACAGTTATAGCCTAAAAACAATGTAAACAAATAAAACATTTATAACATGGTTGTAGGTTGTCTCATAAATGTAGTGTTAACAACATTTATTAAAATGATAACAAAATAAATTAAATAAAATAAACAAGTTTTAGATGAATTGAGCTTTGTGACTTGAAGTAGCCATCAGAAAATAGGTACACTGTGTTCTTTTAAAGAATGGACAAGGTCAGACCAAGCTAGGATGTAGCATTTAAGTGATGCCCAGTTAGTACCAATTGATACTAAGAGGCCAAAATGTGCAAAACAAATAAAAACCCCCATACTCTTACATCAACAGAACCAGTCTGAACCGTTGATAAAAGGAAGGGTGGATCCATTCTTTGATGTTGTTGAAATCTCTGACCCAACCATCCAAATGGCACAGCAGAATTCAATACCCATCAGACCAGCCAACCTTTTTCATATCTTCGTTTTTCTATATTTTGGTGAACCTATGGGAATTTTAGGCTCAGGTGCATGTTCTTAACTATAGTTAACCTGGTGTGTTCTCCGTCTGCCGTAGCCCATGTGCTTTAAAGTCTGATGTGTTTTGCAACCAGAGATCCTCTTCTGCATACTTCAGTTGTAAAAAATGATTCTTTCAGTTATTATTGCCTTTATATCAGCTTGAATCAGTCTGGCAATTCTCCTCAATTAGAAGCAATTAGAAGAAGCAACACGCATTCCACTATTATCTTTCACTGACTGTCATCAGACCTCTTTCATGTTGTCTCTGCTACCTGTATGCACTGTCTGTGGAAAGCACCTAGGACCCTCTTCTATTTCCTTTTATTTAGTGTTCCTCAAGTGTGCTCAATTAATTGAATCAATTATTTTTTCGCTGGTTCCTAAACCTGAATTCCTAAGTAAGAAATTCCGGTTCCTTGGCTGCCAACACTGCACTTGTGGGAATAAAAGCCTAAAAGATCTGAACTCCATATAAAGAGAACCAATCCTACCTCCACAATTAAACACTAGATTGCAGGCAGAAGCCTGCGATCTCCACCCAAGGACACCATCTGGGCAGCTTGGATCAGTGACTGCTACTGCGGAGGGCTTCTGTTAGTAAAAAGGAATCATAATACAGGGAATGGTGCTGCAGTTCTAATGCCATTAACCCCAGTTTTTAAATGCTTGATCTATAGGTTTCCAAATTATTGTACAGTGGTGTACTGTCTTTATATCCATGGCAGTCTTTCCCATAATTAATAACATACAGAAACATGAAATGTAAAGGTTGGCATACGTTCCTATCACAACCAACTGTGCTTAGAGGTAGAACTGGGAATAAATAAATAAAAAAAAACATGTTTCTTGTTAAAATCTATTGTATCAGGCCAAGAATAAATTCTTTGTTTTCCCAACTGTTCATATCTCTTTTTTTGTTTTTTCTCGAAAATACTTTTTTTGACAAAAGGTATGAAAGTAGTACAACAAATATTGAAAATACAGCAATTGCACAGGGTCAAAGTGGTATTAACCACATGGGCGTTTCACTGATGTCTAGATTTCTGTACCAAAAGCGTTACACTGTTTTTCATGAATTTTTTTTTTTAAATTGTAGACCTGTAACTTACAGAAATATGTCCGAACAAGGGTCTAGTAGATATCATGAATATAAAAAAGTTTGAAACACACAATCATGTAACATTTTTTAACATTTTTTCAGGTAACAATCAGGCAACATTTTTTTGGGATTGTCCATTTATTTGTGTTTATTTTGTATTATTTTGTATTTTGTATTGATTGGTTATGACAGTTTGTATCCAATCCAATACAAAATGAATTTCCCAGGTATTTACTTTGTCTTTATTTTAAATTTTTTTGTGTCTTTATTTTATATTATTTTGTATTGGATTGAATTTTATTGGATTGAATTGTATTGAGTTTGTATCCAATCCATTACAAAATGTGACTTTGAACTTCCCAGTTATATACTTTTTATTTATTTTATATTATTTTGTATTGGATTGGATACAGGAGTTTGTATTCAATCCAATACAAATAGAGAGTTTGAATTTGAATTTCCCGCTGATGGGCACACGCGAAGACTACGTCATCAGGGATTGCCGAGGGACACGTACACGCAATGCGAACACCGAGAGAAGAAGAAGCCGACGGAGAAAACAGGCACCCGACGCTGGAGAGAGAGATTGTGGAGGGCAACTCGCCCAATCTCGAAGCACCAGGAGACCTTGAAGTTCAGTGAAGCAGAAGGTTCTTTATTTACGTGCGGCACGGGATTCACACAATCAGCTAACAAGTGCTTCAGAATCTGCCGTATGGTAGAGATATACAAGCATTTATACAATTCAGCTTTCATTCTCAGCTGTGTGGTACGTAGTTGGCTGCTCAAGGCTACATCTTGTACATGATGTTCTGTTCCCAACTACAAAATAACAAAGTATATTGTTTAACCCTGAAATCTTACAGATACAGCTGTTCTCAGCAAAGCATTACAAGCACATGATAAATATTTCTCAGAAGTCTACATGACCTGAGGTTATGCTACTTGCGATTACAGCTCAGCTTCTTGGTATGCTATTTGGGTGAGTTCCCCTTTACTAGGCAGTTTAAACAGTTTGGACATACAGATTTTTGATAATAAAATCAACATGTTATTACTTTCAACAAGATCAACGCTAGAGACGGAGATTGGCGCTGGAGAACGACGCTGGAGGACTTGGATGGAACAACAAAACACGGGATGATCAGAGCGGGACCAGGTAGGAGACGGCTGTTTCTTTTTTTAAACACCTGAGAAAAGTTGGGGGTAAACACTTTCTGCAAGTGTTTTTACCCCGAACCAAGATCGGGTTAAACGCCTGGGTGGGTAAAATATCAGTTACAAAACAAATAGTAACTGTATTAACACATACATTCAAAAACATCAAAAACTTTTTGTGGTACAGTCAGGAAAAACTACAACCCTGTTCAAATAGGTTCCTTCCTGGAATTTTAACAATTTAAAGAGGATAGGGTGGATTAAGGGATATGAGAACAAAGGATCACATGGGGGGCTGGGTATGGGATAAAGGGGGGAGTTGTAACTAGTGTTGATGTTCGAATTCGGGTTGTCCCTATATTCGACCCGAATATGGCTGTTCGAATTTGGATAAACCCAACCCAAAAAACACGGGATTCGACAACAAAAATTTGGGAAAAAAAAAGTTTTTAAAAAATAAAAATGAATCTTAAATTAATTTATTTGTATGTGTTTTTATTTTAACTTGTTTTTTTTTTTATTTTTTACAGGTTATCCGACAATGACATTATAAATCATAATGTCATAATGTGGGATTCCCGGACCATGGGAACTTTGCGGTCACAGCTAATTGAAAGCAGGTGCCTTCAGTTAGCTGTAACCGCAGGCAATACGAGGGCAATAGAGGTTGAATGGAGATACTATCTCCATTCATTACCTCTACTGCTCTGTGATTGGTTGAGAAATTCTGTATGTGTAATACATGTCACAGCTCCTCTAGGGCTGCGGGAGTGATCAGGGGAGCGGAGCTGTCAGCATAGTAAAGTTCCGCTGATTGCTCTGCTCTCTGATTGGCTGAGGAAAGGGAAATCCTGATGATGCTTGAGCTGTCTCAGGGCACAAGTCTCCCCATTCATCTCTAGTACTGAATGGCTGAGAAAAGTAAAACCTCAGCCAGAGCACTAGGGGTGAATGGAGAGGCTTGTCCTCATTTAACCCCTAGTGCCCTGCAATCCCTCACTGTCAGGAGGATTTCCAGGGATGTGTTCATTGCAACTCTGGAAATCCTCCTGTCATTGGGATAACCTGTAAATAAAAAAAAAAGTTAAATTACACAAACACACACACAATATTAAAATAATTTAACATTAAAGCCTTGTCATATTTTTTACTTATATTTTAACCCTTTCAGGGAATGAGTAAGGGGATTTATGTACCCCTCTACTCGTTCCCCAGGGTGGGGTGGTGGAGATCTGGGAGTCTCCTTATTAAAGGGGGCTTCCAGATTCCAAAGTCCTGCTCAAAATGTTTATAAAAGCCCCCATTGTTTTCAATGGAAGCTTTCATAAAAGCTTATAAACGCTTGAAAAAGCCTCCATTGAGTTCAATGGAAGCGTCTTCCTGCGTTTATCCAGCTTTTTAATTCTTTAAATGTTGCAAGCAACGTTTAAGATAACGCTCAAAAACGTGTCTGAAGGAAACGTTCTGGTGTAGATTAGCCCATGGGAATGCATGGGGACTTCAAACATGGGCTTTAAAAGCTTCAGGTTAAACGCTGGGGAAACAGTCCGTGTAGACTAAAGCTGCATACACACGTCCAATAATTATCGTTCGAAACGACTGACGAACGTCTGATGAACAACCGAGTGGCCAAAAAAAAGTGACCAAGGACGCCGACGAATGAGGATTGTTGTTGGAAATGAACGAACGTCACGGCGGATCTGATTGGCCGACGATCTTTCACTATCTATCGTGTGTACAGTCGTTCAGTGATTGTGCATGGTTCTGCGGTACACTTTCTCCTTTACATCTCCATCCCTGCATCGTTCAAACCATTGTATCTAGCGTGTGGACACTGTTGGTGGATTATATATGAACGATCATATTGTTACAGCATGTACAGAATTGTGCACATTATGATTGTTCAAGTATAATCGTGCATAATCGTTGATCGGTCGTAATCGTTCATTTTCTAACAATAATTATTGGAAGTGTGTACCTAGCTTTAGCCTAATTTTGATGTGACAGGTGCACTTTAATCTTCATGTGAAGTACAGGGGTATGTAATAGTGTTATGTATCTTTTTATAATGTATCTTTTTACAAGTCACAAGCCAGGGGTCAAATGCCAGGGATCCAGGAAATAGATGCCAGTGACACAGGAGCCACTGCAGACACAGGGAACCCAGGAGACACTAGAAGCAACATGAGGCACAGTTAACACAGGAATATCTATAGATAGAGAGGAACACTGGAACAGCACAAGGAAATAGGCTAAAAGCAACAGACTTGGCACCAAGGGGTTAACACAGGAGCTGGACAGAAGAAACACTGAATCAAGCAACAGGTGTAAAGGAAGTAGGTCAACAGAACTAGGGGCTCGGCACTAGTGGAGACAGGTTGCACGACTGCTGAGTGCTGTGTCTGAGCTAGCTAAATAGACATGGATGATTAAAAGGCTTTTTTTCTGATTGGTCAGTGGGTTGGACGAAACTGATAATGGCTGGCAGCCTTGGCACGCCTAGAGTCAGAACTACCTGCATGCGCAGAAAAGAGATGCCTGCACTTTAGTGAGGAAGAGATAAGTGGGACACGAGTTAGGTGATGGTAAACTCGATTAGGTTTTTTTTTTACTTCCCACCATGCTATTAGCGTGTCTCTAAAAAGTAAATTATGTTTGATGGCCTTGCAGTCTTTATAGGGGTATGTAGTATGCCAATGAGGGACCATAGGTACGCCGTGTCATCAAACATGCCAGGTTGTAACTATATATTGGGGAAGTTCATGCCCAATTACACCTTTGGTAAACACAATTTGTGTCTAGCAATACCCAGGGATTAACCTTGGTAAAAGCCAATAGGAGCCTTTGCATGTCTCCATGTCAGAGTAAGAATGGTATGTTCTGTAAAGGGGAATTAAAGATAAGCAAAACTGATCAGCTTAATCAAGTGGCATCAGAGATACCGGGAATGCTTTCCAAGTGGTAAGTTCTGTAATTATTTTTGAAATTAGTGGGTTATAATTTAGGTGATAAATCTCAAGTTAGCCTGACTTTTTTTGATCAACTTTTTTTATCGGCTTTTTATCGACTGATCAAGTTCTCAATAAAGTCCAAATATTGTGCTATAATCAGATGAGAAGCTGATTCTATGAACCCTCTTTACTTTCAGCAGGGACAAGTTCACTTGTCTGCGATCAAAGAATTTGGTGATCTTGGAGATGTACCACCAGTATTCGTTGCAGTACTGGTCATTGTGGTATATTGATTATTACCTGGGAAGTTGAGATCAGGAGTCACTACATATTCTGCCGCTTGTTCCAGGTCCCTGACAATTCTGACTTTCTGATCTGACAGGAAGAACACCGCTGGATAGAGCAGGGCAAATTTTATGCCTTTGTTGATCAGAGTTTTGCAAGTAGGAGAGAATGCTCTTTACTGCTTGGCTATGTAAGCAGAGTAGTCTGAAAATATCAGCACTCTAGCATCTTCAATGGCGAATTGCCTGCATGATCGGTAGGCTTGCATTATTTCAGTCTTATCATTAAAGTCCAAATATTGTGCTATAATCAGATGAGAGGCTGATTCTATGAACCCTCTTTACTTTCAGCTAGTGCATTTAGTATGGTGACTGAACAGAGTTTTTGCAAGTATGCAGATTTAATGGTCTCAGGTAGGCCTATGAATGTAAGATTTTTCTGTCAGTAACGTTTCTCCATTACAGGTAATTTATGAGAGAGATTACTGCGTATTGGTCTCTCCCCGTTTTCTGCTGAGCATGTGTGCTAAAAAGTTTGTCGTTCTCCAGATCACTGATGCACTGCTGCAGCGTTGCTATGTCACTCTCATGTTTTGCAAGGGACTCTGTTATCGGTCGTAGTTGCTGGGCCAAAGTTTCCTTAATTGTTTGAATCAAACTGAATTGGAGATGATTGGTTATCTCCTGGGCCAGTTTTTGGTAGTTTAATAGGTGGAACAGCCAATGTTTGGTAGTGCTCGCTGTATCTGGGTTGTCTCCCATGTCTTTCTGTGCAGAGTCATCTGCTTCAGTCTTGCCTGGCGGATTCCTGCATATGCTGCCTTTCAGCTGCGTTCGCAGTGTTGTAGTCTATATAAACTTATCCATGGCGAGCACGTTTTCAATAAGACAGAGGAGTTGTGGAGGAAAGTACAGCAGACAAAGTGTCAATCAGGAGCTGGAGCCGCTACACTCTGCAACCACCTACATTCGAACCGGAAGTCCAATATCTTTCTTATACAGAAAAGTCCTATCAATCACTACTAGAAGTGTGATGTAGTATGCAGCAACTCCAATTGTCCACAGAGACATGTCATCAGGGTTTATTGTCAGATTTACAGACCAATGGCACAGCAATGAAAAGTCAGGTTTACTTAATTCATTGCATTCAAAAATATCTGAATTCAAAAAATTATTTTCTATATATCAAGTATGTATGTACCTATGTATCCTCTGGGTACTACAGTTTCCTCCCACATTTCAAAACTATGCAGTTAGGTTAGTTGGCTTCCCCTTAAAACTTGACCTTAGGGTGGTAATGACATATGACTATGGAAGAGACATTAAGTTGAGGTATCCTATGGATTTCATAAAAAGCTGCATATATTGTTGGTGCTATTTACATACTACATATTACTTACATAATAATAAGAACACTGGGGAACAATTCTCATGGAAGGGGGTCTGCTGTGCTAGGGGAATGATTTAGGGAATGGTGGAAGGATATTTAAACTAGGACAGAAGAAAGAGGGACAGTTAAATAAGGTGGCAGAAAGGTTAGACGGGGGTCAGCCACCAGTGGAGGGTGGATTGGGGATAGTTGTGGGGAGGATTATGGATAAATGTATGGACATTCCCATGTTACAAACAAGGGCACTCTTATGGAGGAAAAGAAGTTTAAGCTCCGGATAAGGAAGGGATTCATCACTGAAAAATGTCTGTAAAAATGTGGAATCCACTCCCTCAGGAAGTAGTTTCAGCAACTACTATAGATTTGTTAGCCCTGCAGGTCGTGCAGGCGCAGCTGCTACTTATTGCAGGCACAGGCGCTGGGTCCTATCCTCCAAGTAGAGTACCCCAGTGCATGTGTTCCATGAGTTTCCTTCCTACTGGAGACTTGCACTGGTGTTTGAGCTGGCGTGGGTGTGTCTCTCTTCATCAATGAGGCAACACATACACACCCTCTGTTTCTACAGCCTATAGCTGGAGCCCTGCTAGTATTTAAAGGCACTTCCTACTACAGGAAGTTGCCTGAGCAATCGCATGGTCTTAGCTTGTCTAACTCCAAGTGCAAAGATGCTTCTTCTGTTTGCCTTTCTGTGTACCCGACCTTGCTTATCGAACCCTTGGACTTTGCCTGTTTGCCGCCTGACCCTGACCTCGGATTTTGTGTATGGACTTCTGCCTGATTGCCGCCTGACTTTGACCTCGGATCTTGTTCAAGGACTTTGTTTATTTACTACCTCTCCTATACCTTCTTGGCCATGCAAGCCCCTCGGTGCTTGCACCGAGTACCCTGACTCCTGTGGTCAGCTGCCACTGACCCGGGGATTGTTCTGGAGTGGTACCTGGCAGCTACCCTGCGGCCCAAGCCTATCCTCACCATCAGAGGCTCTAGTGAAGACCTGGTAGCGGCTTAGTTACGCCCCTCTGGAGCATACCCAGTCAGTGGAACAGTGGGTCCACACCCACTTGCATTACAAGACTGCTTTAAGAAAAAGCTGGATGTTTTTCTAGAAGCACAGAATATAACTGGTATTAAGTATTAATAGTAAAGATGACAAAGACTCTTGACCCAGGGAACATCCGATTGCCTCATGGAATCAGGAAGGAAATTTTTTCCCCTGTCAAAGCAAATTGTAACAGGGATTTTTTTGCCTTCCTCTGAACCAACCTTTAGGGTTTTATATCTGGGATATGTTTATTTCCCTAGTGGTTGAACTTGATGGACTTATGTCTTTTTTCAACCTAACCTACAATGTAACTATATAATTCACATTCACAAAATATATAATTTTCAACATCAGTCATCCTATTACTTACTTTTTATTCTTACTCCCCCCTATATCAGAATATACCATAGATGTTCTCTCAAATTTAACCCCAGAGTTCAGAGGTAGCAAGGACCACAGGGCAATCATCAATATATAAATAATTACCACAAGTGCAACAGTCATTGTAAATTATATATATATATATATAGACCTAACACCAGTGAACCTATATACTGTATGTATATGTAGAGACCTATGTACCATATACGTCTACCAATAGTGTATAAATCTTATATTCACACCAAATAAATGGAAGAACTGGATATACAAACTGTAACCCAACTAAAGACTAAACCAAAAATGGAACGGAATTAAAATACAACCTATCACAACTTGTGAGACTCTGACTTGACAAAGACTTTGTTTTTCCTTAAAAACAAACCACAAAACAAAAAAAATTTAGTAACAAGCAAAACAATGATCAAACTACTGTATACCTATGCTGATTAAACAGATTAAATCAGTTCAGTATTAATGTAAATTGAATAGAAATAAAATTGAATATTTTCATAGAAATTTTTGTTTATAATATGGGCCTGTAATTTTTAGGATTAACTCCCGGGTATAATAATTATGATTATTTATTATAATCATAAATTATAATATAATACATAATTATAAATCATTATTATAAAAAATAATGAAATAATAGACCACAACAATGTAATTTATCAAAAAAAAAACTTTTATAAAAAATTTCTCACTGAAATTCTCCAAACAAGGGTGCAATATTATTGATAAATAATAATTAAAGTTAAATACATAAAAAAAAAAATATTTAAATTTTTAGTAGACATTCCGGGTGTGGTAGATTTTGAAGCAGTTTGCTGCAGAAAGTCCAACATCACAGTCAGGACAGTAGAACCTGGTTTCTTTGCGCTTCTTCCTTCCTCTGTCATTGGTCTTTGAGCAGCAAACCACGCACATCCTTGTAGGTGATGCCTTTTTCTGGGTTGGTGGGATGTATTCAACGAAGTGACGACCGGTCAGGCGTTCTGGGTTGACAATGGTGGAAGCACGACGTCCAGGTCTATTCATAGCCACTGATGGTGTTTGGTGGTTCTTGACTATGGATTCGGAAACTTGCAAAATGAAGTCTGAATGATTCACAGGCCTCTGACTATTTTTACAGAACGTAGGCATTCCATAGGCACTGCTTAACTAGATGCCTGAAAATCTTTTTGTAGTACTTCCTTTGCTGTTTCCTTATCGCTGGATAGAATGTCATGGCTTGGTCAGCTCTGTCGACACCTCCTATGATGTTGTTGTAGTCAATCACCACCTGTGGATTCATCACTTCTTTACCACGTTTTGTGTGTACCAGAATGGTGGAGGCATCATGGACAGTACTCATCAGGCACACATCTTTCTTGTCACGCCATCTCAGGGCCATCATCTTGCCTTTCTGCCAGGCAACAATTTCTCCTATCTTCAGCTTCCCTTTTGTAAACAATGATGGCAGGTTGCGCCGGTTAGCCCTAACGGTTCCATTGGCATCTGTTCTGTGTTGCAGAAGGAACTCATAAAGCTCAGGAGAGGTGTAGAAATTGTCAGTTGTGACACAATAACCCTGACCTAGCAATGGCTCAATGAGGGATAGCACTGAAGATGTTGCCAATCCGTAATGGCTGTATCTGTGGTTGAACTGTGTCCCTTTTCCAGTGTACAGTACCGTATTCCAGATGTAGCCAGATGAGGATTCGCACTGCATATAGGTCTACACGCCAAATCGTGCCCTCTTTGACACAATGTACTGAGCCCAGGTGAGCCTCCGCTTGTAAGCCATTATACTTTCGTCAATGCTGACATCTCTTTTTTTCGCACATAGGTTTGCTGGAAATTTTGTGGAATCATCTTAGACCCTTCGCAAATTTTCTTGAGTTTTGGTGCAGGATGGGCAGTCTCATCAAATTCTTCATTGTTTGCGAAGTGCAGGTACTTCATCATGAGGGAAAAATGGTATTCTGGCATGACTGTGCCAAAGAATGGAGTGGCAATCATTTTATTCGTGGACCAGTACCACTTCTGCATGGGTTTGCCCACAACTCCCTGCAGGATCACCAAGCCCAAAAACAGCCAATTGTCAGTACAGGTTCCCACTTTCTGCTTCTTGCAAACTTCAGGTGTGGAGCACCTTGTTGTTGTCCAGCATACCTGCATAAAACAAAGTAAAAAATGTATTTTAGGATATGTTCTTTTATAGTGTGAAGGTTGCAAGTAATATGTTAGCAAACACAGAGCAGCATTTATGTTTGCATAAAAAAAATTAAAAAGTTAGCAAACACAAAGCAGCACATGTTTACATAAAAAAAAAATAGCAAAAAATTGAGGCTTACCTGTTTGTCTCTGCAACATTTTTTTCGATAACTTAATTGGTCACAAACAACTTCAGGTATACCAGGGGGTCGTCGCATTCGGCCTCAATTTTCATCTCAGGTGCGTCGGTAAATGGAAATCTTGGCCGTGCAGCCTGGTCCACATCAAGGTTAACAGGACACCATGTGCGCACAGCACTGACCTCAAGTTCAGAATCGTTGCTCAGTTTACTTTCGCTGTCTGATGACAAATTTTCTGGTGAATCACTATTGCTCGATTCTACAAGGGACTCTAATTTCAAATTCCTCCAAAACAGCGCTTGCACCGGCGAGAGCCTTTTGGATGCCATGCGGTCTCCAGCAATCAGTCATGAAAATCAAGGTCAAAGACAAAGTGATGAAATGTAAATCAGGGCACTGGGCCATGATGCTTGGTGCACTAAAATGTGTTTTGATACTTTTATTTTATGTTTTGTAGTGTTTTTACTGTCAAAAAAAAATTTCCCACCCACAGAATTTATCACTCCATCACATCACCCGGAAGGTGTCAGAGATCTTGCCGGGTGATCCCAGGGGAGGGGCCAAAAAGGGAATTCCTCACAGTCAGCACAGGCACCAGATCCTTGTTTATAATAGTCAGGATTTCACTAGCAGCCAGATCTTGACTGCTTGTTGGCCTTCTTTCTACCATGCAGTTTTTATGTTTGCACATACTGTACTTTAGGCTTAGTTGGTTGGAAAGATTTTTCTATACCTAGGTAGGTTATTGATTCCATTTTTATACCTTCAATATTTGCTACTTAATTGCCCTCATTCTCAACATTAAACCCCCTGGTGTTCTAATTCTGGCCAGATTTCCGTGCAAAAAGCGGTACCTCTGATCAGCTATCACCAGGGAGATTGCATTGGTAACTGGCATCTAGAGCTGGGTAGTGCATCATCAATGCCAACCAGGAGTGTACAATTTTAGTGAATGGAGTACTGACAGGCAGCAGCAGCAGCACGAGGAGGTGGTGAGCCCTGAGAAGGAGTGGAGACCACATTGGTAACTGGCATCTAGAGCGAGGTAGGGCATCGCCAATGCCACCCAGGAGTGCACAATTTTAGTGAATGGAGTACTGATATGCGGCAGCAATAGCAGGAGGATGAGGCAGTGGGCTTTGAGATGGAGCGGGGACCATACTGGCATCTAGAGTTGGGTGTAGTGCATTGACAATGCCACCCACGCAGAAGTGTGTAATACAATTTTAGTGAATGGAGTACTGACATGCGGCAGCAGCAAAAGCGGAGAAAGCGGTGGACTGTGAGACATAGAGTGGACCATATCGGTAACCGGCATCTAGAGCTGGATGTAGTGCATCATCAATGCCACCCAGATGTATACAATTTTAGTGAATAAAACACTGACAGGTGGCAGCAGCAGCAAGAGGAGGCAGTGGGCCCTGAGATGGAGTGTGGACCGCATTGGTAACTGGCATCTAGAACTGCGTGTAGTGTATCGTCAACGCCACCCAGAAGTGTACAATTTTAGCGAATGGAGTACGGACAGGCAGCAGGAGGAGGAGGAGGTGGTGGGCCCTGAGATGGAGCATGGACTGCATTGGTAACTGGCATCTAGAGCTGGGTGTAGTGCATTGACAATGCAACCCACCCAGAAGTGTGTAATAAAATTTTAGCGAATGGAGTACTGACAGGCGGCAGCAGCTACAGCACAAGGAGGAGACGGTGGGCCCTGAGAAGGAGCGGGAACCGCATTGGTAACTGGAATCTAGAGCTGGGTATAGAGCATCATCAATGCCACCCAGCAGTGTACAATTTTAGTGAATGGAGTACTGACAGGAGGCAGCAGCAGGAGGAGAAGGAGGTGGAGGGCCCTTAGACGGAGCAGGGACCACATTGGCAACTGGCATCTAGAACTGGGTGTAATCCATCATCAATGCCACCCAGAAGTGTGTAATACAAATATCTGAAATTTGTGAAGTGCCAGACCAAGATGTTTTGTGAGCCAGCACTGTTGCTGTGGTCTGTGGTGCCCGAAGTGGTAGGAAGGTAGACGATATTGCTAGTTTGCATTATGAAGTGGATGACATGAATGCCAACCCTCAATCTTACAATACTTAGCTGAAAAATTACGCAAAGGCAATGGTACCTATCAGTGGGAGTACTGGGAGATTTCGTTTGCAGTTTGTCAGCCTCCCAGAAACAGCAGAAATGTAAAGTATATTGCTAGCTGGCACAATGGCAAGCATGACATTGGCGATGAATGCCAACCCTGGACGTTGCGATAACTAGCGGAAAAATTCAACCGCTCAATTCAAGGCAGGCTCAGCTGACAGAGTGTTGGTGATAGGCAGCCACAGACTCAGCACAGGAACAGTGTTGGTTCACACAGGCATCTTGGTTGGCCAGTGAGTACTTGTGTCAGTCAATCAGTAACATCTGCAGTGGGGATTTGATAGTTGTTAGTAACCCACCTTTCGTTCATTTTCAAAAAGGTGAGGTGATTGACATTTTCCGGTGACAGTCGTGATCGGTTGTCTGTGACCACTCTGCCAGCGGCACTGAAGATTCTTTCGGACAGAACACTGGATGCCAGGCATGAAAGAAGCTTGATGGCAAACTGTGCCAACTGCGGGCAGATTTCAAGCCTGTTGACCCAAAATTTAATGGCGTCACTACTGTGTGGACAGGCATCCTCCTCATAACCATAACCTCATAGTCGTCAACACCACCACCACCTGTCAGAAAAGAGCCATCATGCACCATGCGCTTTATCCGTTCTCGATTGTTATGCCGCTTCACTTCACTTGTTTGAGGTGGGCGCATCAGGTTTCGCAGGCATCCAGAAAATCCCCCCTGCCTTGGCCTAGACTTTTGGATGTGTGCGGCCTGCTGCCACCGCTATAGGAGGGTACGGTGGAGGCAGTGTCTGCCTGAGCTCCCTGTGTGGAATGTGGTGCACGGAACTCCTCACACAGCCGCTCGTATAGTATCCTACTCGGGGGGGGGTCACCTTTTCTTTCCCTTGCGCCGGGTTGGGTAGAAACTGTGACATTTTGTCTTTGTATCTGTGATCCAGAAGGATGGCCAGCCAGTAATCATCCCAGTTTTTAACGATTCAAATGCGGGGGTCCCTCCGTAGGCATCGCAACATGTGGACACACATATGAAAGAGGGATTCCCTAGGCTCATCCTCCTCTAGTCACTCAGTAGGCGCCAAAACATCTTCCTCCTCATCACCCACCTTCTCCTCTTCAAGCTGCAGCAGTTCCTGTTGTTACATCGCCCGCACATAGCCTGGGGCATGACAGCACAATGTGGATTGGACGGGTTCTGTCCAGCAGCTCCCTCTTCATCATCATCATAATCCTCTTCCTCCTCCTGCTCCTCCTTTTGAAAATCCTGATGCTGGCCAGTCTCCCTTCTTGCTCCTCCTGATGCTGGCTGTGTGCTTTGGAGTGTAATGTCACCCTCATCCTCCTTCCCCATTTCTTCCCCTCCTCTCCCATCGCTACTTTTCATCAGGCCACACGGGGTATTATCAAGCAAAAAGATGATGGGTATGACATCATTCCAGCTCCCGACTCACAACGCCACGCTTACCAAGCAATGGCGGATGGCTAGCTTTTGCTTACACAGACGCTGGAGCATGTGCAGGGTGGAGTTCCATATAATCACAGTGTCACAAATGAGTCTATGCAGTGGCAGCCTCTGTTGGCGCTGGATCTTGCTAAGCGCCACAGCGTGCAGAGGAAATTCTGCACCACCAGGTTCAGTACGTGCACAAAGCAAGGCACATGTGTTATGCGCCCATGCGCAGCCTCAAGTTTGGCCCCATTGTGGCACACTACGATGCCTGTTGTGAGCTGGGAGGGGGTCAGCCAAGCCTCAACCTCTCTGTGCAAAGCAGACAATAGTTCTCTGGCGGTGCGACTTTTCCCACCCAAGTACACCAGTTTCAGCACTGCCTGGCAACAAGTGTGCTTGAGGGAGCCGTAGTGGCGTGCCTGCCTAACTTGAGGTTTCCTTTGCTGCTGGCCTTTCAGGAGGAGTGTGGATAAGGAAGGGGCTTCCAGTGGAAGGAATGAAGGAGAGGACAGGGGTGGCCCATGCTTTCGACCATACCCCTTGGTGGGGGTACCAGGTGCTGCAGTGTCTCTTGCAGACTACACACACTGAGCTATGCCTGGTTGTCCAGCTGTTCATGGTGACGTGGATTTGGCTGGACACCGAGAATGCCAATGCCATGGAGAGGTTACCCATTACATGTGCATGTAAACTGGGTACAGCTGTACAGGAGAAGCAATGCCTGCTTGGCATATTCCATCGCCGCTCGGCATAGGCCATGTTTGCTGGATGGGCCCATAGCCTGATGCCTTAAAGGGGTCACTGGAGTACGCATTTTGCGGCGACAAACATCATCTGACACCACGAAACCTGCGTCTGGCTGGCACCAGCCTCCTTAGACGTAGTAGCAATGACAGTGGGAGGTGAAAAAGGAGTCAATGTAGGTGGAAGAAGAGAGGATGACGTGGTTGCACCTCCTTCAAGAGAACTCAACTACTGCTCCCACTTTAGTTTGTGGTTCTTGTGCATGTGGGAAAGCAGGGATGTTGTACCCAAATGTTATCCGACCTGTCCTCCAGCCTGCGGATGTGCCTGTGGCTCAGGATTGCTATGCACCCATCATCGTCTTTCAGCGTAAAAAAGGACCACACTGGAGAGGTGCGTGCAACCACTCTGCTGCTCTTTTTCTTTGCCTGCCTCTGCGTCTGCTAGGTGCCCTGCGTCTGTTCCAGCTCCATCTCCCCCATCTTTGGGACTCACATGAGGCATATTTGTGGCCCCTTTCCATACCCAGTCTGTTGCTGCTGCTGCTGCTGCTGCTGCTGCTGCTGCTGCTGCTGCTGCTGCTGCTGCTGCTGCTGCTGCTGCTGCTGCTGCTGCTGCTGCTGCTGCTGCCGCCTTTCCTCTACATCTGTTTCAGAACTGCTGGCAGCCCAGTGGTTCCCAGGTGACATCACAGTTATCATCATCCTCATTTTCATCTAAGCCAACATCTGCAAATGCAGCCACTAATCCAGACCCTTCTCCCTGCAAGTGCTGACCACACTCTCCAAGGGTCTCAAAGTCTGCCTCCTGCTCTGAAATTCGTCAGATCCTCAGGCTATTCGTCAAACAACAAGGGAGAGTCATCGGGAGGTACAGGCACATGTTGTTGCTGACCTTTGCCTATTTCCTGACATCTCGTTTGCACTAAGCCTGAATCAAGCTTTGCCTGTGACTCTGACTCTGGCCCTAATTTATGAAAGCTATCCAAGGCTGGAAAGAATACACTTTCAGAAGTGAAGCTTGGTGGTCCAGAAAACATAGAAAGAATCCTGGACCAGATCCATTACAGGTTTTCTGGACCACCCAGCTTCACTTCTGAAAGTGTATTCTCTCCTGCCTTGGAGAGCTTTCATAAATCAGGGCCTCTACCTTTACTTGGTCCCTTTGTACCTCGCTTGATGGACTTATCACACGGTTTGACCTTGGCTTGGATTCTTGGAGCTGTGGCACGCGAAGGCCTTGCAGCTGGCACGCGGGAAGGTCCGCAATTAAGATATGCGGCGCGGCGGGAGGCGAGTGTGCCGGTGTCTGCTTGCCAATAAATTGAAATGAAAACCAAAGGATTTTAATCAAATTGATTCTCTGACAATACAAAGATTCCAACCTTTAAAAATGATGTTACATAGTTCAGGCAACTAAAGAGTTTTTAGATACTAAAATCTTGTTATTAAGGTTTAATTGACGTGCTGGCACTTTTAGGAAATTCTTTGGTTTTGTGCGGCAGTTTGGGCACTCGGGCTCAAAAAGGTTAGCCATCACTGCCCTAGTGTATCATAATACCTGGATTGAGAAACCTTGCCTTATTGACAAGAAAAACAAACATTTATCCAAAAAACACTTAACCAAATATGTGTATACTACAATGTGTAAATGTTATCTTATAACCAAGGAACACGAATAAACAAATTAAAAATAGGTTAACAAAATGTACACACATAAAATACCACTAAAATATACCAAATGCATCAAAATAAAATTTTTTATCACCCTTTGTTGGGGTAGTTACTCTTTTTGTGGTTGTGGTGTGCTACATCACTAAAACAGTTCCTTTTTAGTGCATAAGTAGCTTATTTAAAATAATGTATCACATTTTAGTATTTTAGCAGAGAAAAAAGGTATGTGAATATGTCCTCAAGCTGTAAAATAGCCGCAATCCTAACCAGTAGCCAGTAACCAGTAGCCTTATAATATGCTGCATATGAAATGGAGACATGTGCAATTCAAGCTGCATTAATTCTTAATACTATTATCAATTTACCGACTGATTACATATGTTGCCTGAAGCTTCTGCAGTCAGCATAGAAAACTTTGAAATTTAACACTTAACCATTCCTATTTTAAATTTCCCATAAAACAGGAAACAGTCTACCATAAAACAGGAAAAACCGGTGCATTGCCTACCTTAAGCAAAGGTTTTTGTGTGTTCCTTTCCTCACGACCTTAAGTTTGTAGAAATCATAATGACTCAGCAGTCTTTGTTCTCTATAAAAATCCTTGGCATGGACTCATAGTAGCCAGTCGGGAGATTTTAAACTATTAATTTGTGCACCTCCTGGACAAGCAATAGTAAGTAACTCTTTATTTCTCTTGCGAAACTGTTTATGACTGGTAACTTTCCGTGTTTGATTATAGCCAAGCTATATTTTAACTTGTATAATCAGGCAAAGAATGTCAGTACGACAAGAATAGGAAAACTGCTTTGAGTGAATAATTGAAAAAACCCTATGATATTTTCAAATTATAGACAAATGTTTTTAATCAAAATTAACCAAATTTTTTACATTGGTTTTAACCAGAAAAATGGATAAATCATCAGTAAAAATTGATTCAACTATTTATAAATCGATCAGATTATACAAATGTAAACACTGCTTAAACATTTAGCATTGGGGTGCTTAAAATAAGGGCTTGTTCATGCAACCTTAAATTAAAAAAATTACTAACAAATTAAAAATAGAAAACAACAATGTAGAAGATAGTAATATAAAATCCAAGAAAAAATATTTTGCAAATGAGGCAGATGATGAGTATATGTAAGTTATGTATGTTTACATTAGCTGAATTTTTCTTTATGTGGCAGCAAGGTTCAATTATGCACAAAAATGTTACTGATAGTTAGGTCTGCTAAGGTACAAATACAGGTAAAGATGGGCACAATGGTTATTAACAATAGCAGGACCCCTAAATTTACATATTAAACTTACATAATTACATAACTTACATCCATGTCATTTTACATTATATTTAATGATTCATTTGTATACATTTTTTGTTTTGTAGTGCCTGAGCTTACTTTAACTTATTTCCCATTGAGAGGTAAGTAAATGATCTTATAATTCTTGCGTTTCATAATCCACATCCAGGATACTGAACATCACAGACAAAAACTTTTTTGAGGACTGATATATTTATATACAGTATATATGTCTTATACATATATGAATAGTCAAGCAACCGAACCTTATTCTACATAAAGGTGATACATTTCAATAAAAACATTAGAACAATTTTACCTTTAGAGCTTTAAAGATGGGCATTCTAGCCACAAATGTAGAGGGTCATTTTTCCTACTGATTTCTACAGGGTTCTGTGAGGCCTAAACATAACTTCAAGGATTTATCAGGCGTAAAAATGCTGAGAAAGGCTGCTATAGTATCATTTGAGAGTGTGCAGGGGCTGCTAAGATAGCTAAAACATCCATGTTTAGCTATCAATTGAAATATTTAGGCATACATTTTTTGCCAATATACAAGGTTATTACAGAAAAAAAATGGTTCAATCTGAAAAGCAATTTGAATTTGGATTTTTAACTAGCCTTCATACAATGTTAGATACAAACATGAATAAAGTCATTTTTTTTCATATCCATTTTAACATACAAAGAGCTGTACCTTAAAATTTGATAGAAAACTATTTATGTTGAGTGTTAAAAAAATGCTTCCAACATGCAGTACAGTATAAATCTTAATATTCAAGAAAATACATTTTGAATTATTCTTAGAAGATAAATTAGATGGATTTATCCTCAATGTGTTTAACAGCTAAAGCTGCCTCACGAGGAGGAAATATACCAGGGAAAGGAGAATCATGTGGAAATATGATTGTATACACAGTAATACCCACAAATCATGAGAAGGCGAGAATGCATGGCATGTTAAAAATGTATTAGGTATACTGTAAAAATATGTACAGACAAAAATTTCCAAACAAAGCAGACAAAGCTTATTTGGATTCCCTGAACTCATTCATTACTGCGTTTCAATTTGATTTTATTGTAAAAATAGAAAAATGTGTTTATAGAAAACAATAAAAAACAGCTGACATTTATTAAAACTGTATGTTCATCTATAGGAAGGGGAGAGCCGATTCGTCTTCTCTTGGCTGATAATGGAGCTCAGTGGACTGAGGATGTAGTACAGTTGGCTGACTGGTTTTCTGGAAAATGTGATGTGAAGAATAAGGCAGTAAGCTATTTCTAAAAACTTTTTTTAACACTCACACACATACGATGTTTTACCACCTACTTTGAAGCAGAATTGTATGATGATTTTAATTTCTATAAAGTGTCAAGCACCTTAAACCCAGTACAGATGCTAGAAATGATCATTGATGATTGTTTCCAGTCACAGTGAGAATGAATAAGCAATGTATAGGAAGGAAGGAGGATGAAGAAGGAAGGGAGGCACCCTGCTGCATCCTCATTCATAGGAAACAACAAGGCCATTGGCATTGGGGGAACCCTCTAAACACCCTAGAATATTGTCCAAAATGGTGGTGGTGGGAAAACCGCCGTAAACATTTCACTAATGTTTCATCAACATAAATGTTCATCATATCATGTTCATAAATTATTATATAATGTTATGTTAGAAATGTCTGCTATTCTTTTGCTTGTCAATAAGTGATTTTTTTTCCCCCTAAATCTGATATGATCTTTTACAGGTGTTCGGACAACTACCTCAATTCACAGATGGACAACTTGTTCTGTATCAAAGCAACACTATCCTGAGATACCTAGGACGGAAATTTAGTAAATTATTAATTGAATATCATTGACTTATAGTTTGTTTAATTTTTTCCAAATACAGTCTATCATAGCACCAAATTACTCAAATGCAAGAGCAGAAAAAGCAATATTTTTTTTTAAGTTAAGTGTTATGGGTTCAGGTGAGGAGGAGGTTAAAGAGCCCACCCAGAGTGGATAATATAGCTCATAATGGAGCTTTATGACTTACCTTTACTTATAAATGAATTTTATATAGATTACGTAATTTAGATAAAGTCATTTAATGACCCCGGTATGAAAAGCAGCATTAAAAGTTAAAAATACTCTTGTTGGTCCAGTATTTTTCTTAGTAGGCATCAAGAGATGAAAATGAGATCTCTTTATGTTTATTTCCTTATAAAATTAGGAAGTTATTGTTGCCACTAGTGAATTGGGATCTTAGAGCTTGCCACTTTAGACACACACACACACACTTGTGGTTATGATTTCATTCCTTTCTTTTTCTTCCAACTTTTTAAGATGTTGCTGGAAGTAATGATGTGGAGTACACTTACATTGACATGATGAATGATGGAGTAGAAGACCTGAGACAGAAGTTCAGCAAATTCATGTTCTTTGAATTTGTAAGTATACGCAAAAAGCACCATCAAAAACATCCTGGTTTTATTTCTCTGCTGCTACTAGAACTAAAACCTTTAAAAAGGGCACCAGCTACAGATTAATAGCACTAGCAATAGTAGGGATCAGCCACCTGTTCTGCATTTGTCTCAATTTACAAGAATTAGACATCTAGCATTTTAGAAAACAATAACATTCTGTTAATCTCAGATTAGCCCCAATTCCTTTACCTTCAGAGCTCAAATCAGCCCCAGTTTCTGCACCTTCAGGCCCAATTCTTGTAACATTGGAAATGAATTACATACATTTATTAGGTGCCAATTCCAGTTGGAGGCGATATGCACATGGGCACCTTTGTGTATCTGCATTCACAGCTTGGTGTGGGTCATGTCATGTCAGCCTTTGAGTAGAGGCCAAGCTTCATGATTTACAGCTCAGTGAACTCTCAAATACAGCCTTTAGTAGTGCTATATTTGTGTGAAGTACAGACCCACCAAAGGATTCTTCGTTTCATCACCAGCTAGTGCCTGTGATAATCTTCCATGTGCCATGAAAATTACATTGCTTATTTGTTTTATGGAGCACTTGGAGCATGACAACAGGTTTATAAATTTCCTTGTAGCCAATTTTTGTCTATGTGAGTACCTCCAATACTGTAATTTAGAATAAACAGTTGCCCTAAGCAAATGACAAGGTGTTACATTTCAAATGAAATGAGAAATATGATTGGTTTCTCTAAGAGAGGTGCACTATAAGTGCTATGATTTTTCTTGCACTGACCTTTTGAGCACTGTTAAGGCTTTAATCCTCTTTTATTGAATGTTTGATAAATCTCTCCTGCACTGTACTTGTATAGTCTTTCAGTGTTTCCACTGTCTGGCCAAGTTAACTAAATTTGGGAGCGTGTCCAGGCAACAATAGTTATTGACTGTAAAATCAAAATAAATATATAAATATCCAAGGGAATGGTCTTAAATTTACTATATATAAACATAATAGAAGTTATTATATTTATGTTCTTATGAAAGTCTTTTTTTTTTTAACAGGAGACTGGTAAAGAGAAATATGAAAAGGAACTACCAAATCAACTGTCAGCATTTGAGAAAGTCCTTTCAAAGAATTCTAATGGAACCAAATTCCTGGTGGGAGACAAGGTAATTTAGCAGCCAACATCATTAAAAGTGATCAATGAGTATTGCTTAATCCCAAGCTACATATATCAGACCACATACAGTATATCATAACACCTATAGCTCAGATGACTTTTAGAAGGGTATCAAAATAATCAACTATTGCACTCGTTACCGATTGTAAAAATCATTGTTGAGACCTCTAATATTACAATTAGTTATGTAGCACTGTTCTGAGGAGAAAAAGAAGTTACGAAAAAGGATGTGAGAACCCCACAAATCTTGGGTTTTCTCATTCTCTCACTGAGGTGCTATTTCTTGTCTTCAATCAGCCTTGACAGATACCCAGATTCCTGTCTCATCCTTGCTTAAATAGTGGAATCCCATTTTTTTGACAGTTCTGAAGAATAAAACACACATAGGAACATGTTTTCTCCAATGTAGGGACTAAGGAACCTTTCTCCTAGGCAGTCTACCTCTTTAATCCCAAGACATAGGCCCTAGAGTGTGTTAGGCCCTGAGTCCCAGCTGGGCTAGGCCCCACTGGCTTATGCTGTCACTGATTCAAGGTTAATATTTATCCTGAATATCCAGGTATTTATCCATGTCCAATTACCCCCCTCGCTGGGTGCCAATCCAAGTGATTGGGTAGTGAATATACACCCCTCACATGAGATTAGTCCTATACATCAGGGAACCTTCCCAGCAACAGAAGGAGATGACCAATTATCAGACAGGATATTCAATATTTTACCTCTAACATCACCAGGTCCAATGTCTAGAACTTCTAGATTCATCTAGACTCTAAGAATGGAGCAGAAAGGAGATTTATAATGATATTAGTTAAATGTAAAATGTTTTACATGTAGAATTTTTGTTTGTACATGAATTTTCTTGTTTTACATGTAGAATTTATTTTTACAAATACATTATTTGATAAAACAGTTAACATATATATAATAGGGATCGCAGAGAGAATATTTTATTTGCTCAAAATTTGAAAATCACATATTTTTCTTCCTCTATAGATTTCCTTTGCTGACTACAACCTCCTGGACATTATTCAGTGTAACCAAAGTGTCTTCCCAAACTGTTTGTCTTCATTTCCCCTCCTCACTGCATATGTAGATCGCATTGTTTCACGAAGCAACCTCAGTAAATACCTGAAATCCGAGGCACGTAACAGCAGGCCAATTTTTCCAAAAAGAAGCTAAATGCTGCCAGTCTATATTGGCTTACTTCACAGTATGCTACCTCACATATTACTTAGAGTAAACCATGTAATTTCTTTTGCTATCCTAACAATACACATGCATAGAAAAAGTTGTAAGTTCTTCATTGCTCCATTTACAACAGTCTAGCAATCCCTTGATAGCAGCTGTAAATACCGTATCAAACTGTACTTTACTTCACTTTCACCATAGATTGATAGAGGACTTTAACATAAAAGACTACAATCAGGTGCAATAACAGCTTAATTGTAACGATCTGGACCACCTAGTAACTCCAAATGATGTAATGTGTCTTTAATAAAAAGAATTTTCATTTTCACAATGGTTTGTACCTTTCTTTTTACAGATTGTGATATAGACTATTGTTATCATTTAAATTAATATTACTAATAATAATCATGAGTATAGTGGACAATGTACCCACCTTGTAACATAATATATTAGCAAGGATGACCATAATATTAATTTAAAACAATAAACAATTACAAGAGGATTGTATTCTGATCTTTACATTGAGTGCTTAGGTTTACTATGTCTAGTAAATGAGCATTACCATCTACTTTTTTGTGGCTTTTATGCCCAAAGAATGTAAAATGTTTGTTACTCCCATTGATCTGTTTTTGTATAGTATGGCAGAATGGAGAATGGGGTTCTTTGGTTGGTTTCAGGGAGCAGCATTGAGAGGAGGATGAGCAATGCTCCTGTTATATTTTAAATATGTTTTCGCATAGATTTGGCCAGTAGGTGGGGGGTAATAGGGGAGTGGATAATTAGGAAGGTACAAAACGTTATGAAGACTTAATCAATGGGCAGAAAAGTACTTCTTTTGACAAAATAATGGGAGTTCCTTTGCATCTGGAGGAAAAGAAGTTTAAGCTTCATATAAGGAAGGGATTCTCACTGAAAGGACAGTAAAAATGTGGAAAAGACTCCCTCAGGAAGTAGTTTAAGCAGGTACTGTGCATTGCTTTAGGCTAGATGCTTTTCTAGAAGCACAGAATATAACTGTCTTTTAAATAAAAAGGAAAGATAACAAGACTGAACATCTGATTGCCTCAGGGAACCAGGAAGGACATTTTTCCACTGTTGGAACAAATTGTACCAGGGAACTTGAGGGAGTTATGTATTTTTTCAACCTAACTAACTATGAAACTATGTAAAAGTTAAAATTCAACTTAAAGAGATTCCAACTTGTACAAGTTGATAACAAAGTCACTGAACATGATTTTATCACCAACATTGCGGATGTGTTAAGGTGCGTACACACTTCCAATTTTTATCGTTCCAATCGAACGACGAACGATCGATTGGGCAAAAAATCGTTCGTAAAAAAGTAACCAACGACGCCGACGAACGAGGAAAGTCGCTGGAAACGAACGACCGGACCGGCGGATCGGATTGGACGACGATCGTTGAGCATCGTTCGTGTGTACGGTCGTTCGTTGATCGTCCATGGTCAGAGCATGCGTGATGAACGAACATCCGTTCACTTTCCTGTCGTGCACATAGTTCCTCTATCGCTTAAACGATCGTATCTATTGTGTGTACAATATCTACGAACGATCGTGTCGTTACCTCTATGTGCAGTATCGGTGCTATACGATCGTTCATATATATCGTGCAGGAACGTTCGTCGTTCGTTTTCCGACGATAATAATTGGAAGTGTGTATGTAGCTTTAGGCCCTGCTTTGCACCAGTACTCACCAGATGCCAGTCCCCCAATCTAATGCCACGGTCTTCACCTTTAGCAAGCCCTCGCCCCCAAGACTTACTAGGTAAGGGATGGCATCTGGGGATGGGCCGGCAGAGGACCAGGGGCCCACAGATTATGTTGTCAAAATCTACATGGGAAATCCACAGTATTAAACCAAGGTCATACACGAGCGATCAGTCCACCAGATAAGGTACAGAGGGAGTAGGCACAAGCAGAGTCAGGGTCACAGGCAAAAGGTCAGTCCAGGCTGCGTACAAACAATAGGTCAGGAACAGGCAAGGTTGGCACAAGTAAATATCATGAAATTCACTCGACCACAGATTAGCCCAGCTAAACACTATAGGCATAAATCAGCGGGAGCAGAGAGGATATAAAGCCCCAGAAACTAATGGCAGTGCAGAAATGAAATCAGGAACTACGCACTAGATGTCTAGGGGACTTGTGGGACCGTGATTAAAAAATTAAAAATAGGCCTGACATTTTCTCAAAATATTGTTAATAATGAATTCAGTAAGATCACCCGTAGCAACAGGGGGTGTTTCAAAAAAGAAACAGGGCCAGCAGGTTTAAAGTGCATCAAGGGTTTTATTTACTTAGCACTATTTCCAACACAAAACAGGCAAAATAAAACAAACAGCAAAATTAAAGCCTGGCCACTTGGCCACTAACACACCCATAACTGGCAATCCAGCCCAACTTGGTGCTGTACAGGACTCTAAGGCCCTAACCATACATCTTTTGCAACAAAGTCTGTGTCTTTACTCACAGTTCCCAGTTGCCAGTTGCCAGTTGCCAGTTGCCAGTTGCCAGTTGCCAGTTGCCAGTTGCCAGTTCCCAGTTCCCAGTTCCCAGTTCCCAGTTCCCAGTTCCCCTTGGACCGCCTCCCAGCCAAGAAAGAGCCACAGGAATAAGCAGGCTGGGAGTTTATATCCCCAGCCTAATTTCCAGGATGCATTTCAGGTGAGATAGTTACACCTGATCAAACCCAGGCCTCTTTAGCTCCCCCACCTGGCCAAGAAGTTCATTGTCATTAAGCTTGGTACTTCAAACCCCACCTTCAGGTCAAAAGGAAAACTGACTAAACAGAAAAATACTCTGCGTAAAACCTGTATCTGGGGCAAATGTACCTGTCATCCTGGACAAAACCCTGTGATTTATTTGGCCAGCTGTTACATCCCCCCCTCTTGTTTCAACCTTAGGGTGGGGACACAGGCTGCCAAGTAGGTATGAACCCGAGATAAATCATTGACATTCCCCATCTGTACACCAGGAAGATGCTTGACAGTAAAGTACCTCAAGGAATCAAGTGCCCACTTCACAGCCAAACATTCTTTTTCAATAGTACCATAATTTAACTCATGGGCCTTTAATTTCCGACTGAGGTAAACAATAGGGTGTTCTTCCCCATTTTGAACCTGGGAAAGCACTGCTCCTAGTCTGACATCAGATGCATCTGTTTGCACCAAAAAAGTCCTTAGAAAAGTCAGGAGAATATAGCACCGGTTCCCTACACAAAGCCTTCTTTAATGCCCCAAATGCAGCTTCTGCTTCTGGAGACCACTGAACCATTACAGATTCCTTCCCTTTTGTCAAATTTGTCAGGGGAACGGCCTGGGAAGCAAAGTGAGGAATAAAGATCCTGCGATCCCCAAGAAAGCACAAACCTGCTTTTTATTAATTGGGCGTGGCCAATTCTGGATGGCCTTCACTTTCTTTTCCTGAGGCCTTATAATTCCTCTTCCAATGGTGTACCCCAGATATTTGGAATGAATAATTATGTCATCCAGGTAGGCCACAGCATATTTTTGATGGGGTTGGAGTACTTTATCCATCACCCGCTGGAACGTAGCTTGAGCATTCTGTAGTCCGAAGGGCATATTTCGATACTGGAATGCTCCGTCAAGGGTAACAAAAGCAGTTTTTCCCCTAGCTGACTCATATAGGGGAATATGCCAATATCCTTTATTAAGATCTAAGGTGGTCATGTATCTAGCATTCCCCAACCGATCAATCAACTCTTCTATCCGGGACATAGGATAGGTGTCAAACTTTGTGATCTGATTCAGCTTACGGTAATTGTTGCAGAATCTCCAGCTCCCATCTGGTTTGGAAACTAACACAATTGGGCTGAACCAATCGACTCCTCTATAACCCCCAATTCAAGCATTTTTTTAACTTCCTGATGTATTACCTCTCATCCAGATTCAGGAATTTGATAGGGTTTTAATCTTACCCTTTCGCCTGGAGGGGTGATAATATCATGTGTAGCCATGGTCGTCCAGGCAAGTTGGAGAACATATCCCTATTTTGTAGCACAAAATCTCTCGATTCCTGTTGTTGACTCTTTGACAAGGTGTCTGGTATCCAGACTTCTGGGATTACAGAGTCAAACCGAGCAGGTAGCTCCTTGGTCTTCAGGGTTAATGCTTCCCTTTCTTTCTATGGTTTCAAAAAATTTACATGATACATTTGCTCTGGTTTCTGCCTACCAGGTTGGCTAATCTTATAATTTACATCACTCAGTTTTTCCATTACCTCATAGGAACCCTGCCATTTGGCTAGGAATTTACTTTCCACCGTGGGAACTAGTACCAAAACTCTATCCCCAGGGGCAAAAGTACGGATATGGGCACCCCGGTTATAAATTCTCTGCTTCACCAACTGCGCTTGGGCCAGATGCTCTTTAACCAAGGGCATTACCTGCACAATTCTGTCAAGCATTTGGGCCACAGGCTTGATGACACTTCTATGAGGGGAACATCAAACGGGAGTAGACTGTCCCAATTTTTCCGTCTTTATCTACTACCTTCCACAGCATCTGTTTTAAAGTTTTGTTAAAATGTTCTGCTAAGCCGTCTGTTTGAGGGTGATGCACCGATGTGCGTAGCTGCGTCACCTTTAAGAGTTTACAAAGCTCTTTAGTCACCCAGGACATATACGGGGTTACTTGATCAGTATGTACCTCTTTGGCCACTCCTACTCGGCTGAAAACTTGGAACAGCTCCTGGGCTATGGTTTTAGCAGAGGTATTTCGGGGAGGAATTGCCTCAGGATACTGAGTAGCATAGTCCAATATGACTAGGATATATTGATGGCCCCTAGCTGACTTTAGCAATGGGCCAACTATATCCATGGCAATCCTCTCAAACGGGACCTCAATGATGGGGAGGGGAACCAAAGGGCTACGAAAATGTGGCATTGGGCCAGACACCTGACATACAGGACAGGAAGCACAGTACATCTCCACCTCCTTGGCGACCCCTGGCCAATAAAACCTCTGGACTATTCGCTCTCTGTTTTTTTCAGCCCCCAGATGTCCCCCTAAGAGGTGCCCATGGGCCAGATCCAGCCCCAATTTTTGGTATGGCTTGGGTACCACTAGCTGTTCAATGGTTTCCCCCTCACTTTGTGACACCCGATAGATTAGGTCCCTTTCAATAATAAAGTATGGGAATGCAACCCTCTCCTCTGGGTGCACTAGGTTCCCATCAATTTTTATGGCATTCTCCCGGGCTTTAAACAGTGTGGGGTCTTTCAAATGCTCTGTAACAAAGCTCTCCCTATGTACCTGTAAGTCAGGGAATTCCAGGGTTTGCTGGCTTTCCCCCGATGTTGCCGGTTCTTCCCTAGGATTAACTGTTTCCCCTGCTAGCAAAGACAAAGAAAACCCCGGAGTGCCCCCACAATCATCAGAGGACTCCTCAGTAGCCTCATGCTCTGAGGATGCCAGCATTGCATGGGGTGGGTGATTCCAGAGCTCCTGGAATTTGGGAAAATCCCTCCTAATGATAGCATCATATGGTAAGTGGGGAACCAACCCCACCCGATGACACAGTTTACCTAGGGAGGTTTCAAAAGACACTGACGTCACAGGATACTCCCTAGTATCCCCGTGTACACATGTTAACCCCACTGTTTTAAGACAGGAGGTCTCTGTAACCACTAGCTCAGCTTAACTTAGCGTTACCACACTACCTGAGTCTAACAGCGCCACAATTGGTTTGGTATCCGATAGCAATATGTCCTTTTTCCCGGCAGCAATAGCAAATAACATGTTTGGTAAAGGCAGTTTCTGACCAGACCGTGCTTGCAGATCCAAGATTTGAAAAGGAGGATTCAAAAGCTCAGTAACACACGGTATGACCTCTATTAGGTATATCTTTCTATTACCAGGTTTTGCCTTCGGGACTGCCATAATCCTTAATGGCATTGTTTCAACAAGCTGCTGGAAACATTCCTTAGGTAATTTGGTCTATATTGACAATATAGCATTATTTGTTAGTTGTTGCAGATTTGTTGACTACCATGATGTGAATCTCCTTTTTCATTACATACCACAGGTGCTTCATTGTATTAATTTTTAAAGCAGACAGCATTTGAATACAGCGAATGCATTGTAATGTTAAATAAAAAGTTTTAGATTGAGCTTGGTGACTTGAAGTAGCCATCAGAAAATAGGTACAATGTGGTCTTTGAAAGAATGGAAAAGGTCAGACCAAGCTAGGATTTTAAGTGATTTAAGTGATGCCCAGTTAGTACCAATTGATACCAAGAGGCCAAAATGTGCAAAACAAATATAAACCCCCATACTCTTACATCAACAGAACCAGTCTGAACTGTTGATAAAAGGAAGGGTGGATCCATTCTTTGATGTTGTTGAAAATTCTGACCCAACCATCCAAATGGCACAGCAGAATTCAATACTCATCAGACCAGGCAACTATGGGAATTTTAGGGTCAGGTGCATGTTCTTAACTATAGTTTACCTGGTATGGTCTACCTCTGCCGTAGCCCATGTACTTTAAAGTTTGATGTATTTTGCTACCAGAAATCTTCTTCTGCACACTTCAGTTGAAAAAAATGATTCTTTCAGTTATTATTGCCTTTATATCAGCTTGAATCAGTCTGGCCATTCTCCTCAATTAGAAGCAATTAGAAGAAGCAACATGCATTTCACTATTATCTTTCACTGACTGTCATCAGACCTCTTTCATGTTGTCTCTGCTACCTGTATGGACCGTCTGTGGAGAGCAACCTAGGACCCTCTATTTCCTTTTATTTAGTGTTCTTCAGGTGTGCTCAATTAAATGAATCAATTATTTTTTCGCTGGTTCCTGAACCTGAATTCCTAAGTAAGAAGTTCCGGTTCCTTGGCTGCCAACACTGCATTTGTGGGAATAAAAGCCTAAAAGACCTGAACTCCATATAAGGAGAACAAATTCTACCTCCACAATTAAACACTAGATTGCAGGCAGAAGCCTGCAATCTCCACCCAAGGACACCATGTGGGCAGCTTGGGTCAGTGATTGCTACTGCGGAGGGCTTCTGTTAGTAAAAAGGAATCATAATACAGGGAATGGTGCTGCAGTTCTAATGCCATTAACCCCAATTTTTAAATGCTTGATCTATAGGTTTCCAAATTATTGTACAGTGGTGTACTGCCTTTATATCCATGGCAGTCTTTCCCAAAATCAATAACACTTTGATAGATACAGAAACATGAGATGTACAGGCTGGCATACTTTCCCATCACAAACCCCTGCACTTAGAGGTAGAACTGGGAATAATAAAAAAACATATTTCTTGTTAAAATCTATTGTATCAGGCCAAGAATAAACTCATTGTTTCCCAACTGTTCATATCTCTTTTTTTTTTTCAAAAATACTTTTTATTGACCAAAGGTAGAAAAGTAGTAACAACAAATATTCAAAATACAGCATTTGCACAGGGTCAAAGTGGTATTAAAATATCAGTTACAAAACAAATAGTGACTGTATTAACACACACATTCAAAAACATCAAAAACATTTTGTGGTGCAGTCAGGAAGGTTTTCCTAACAGAAAGAAAAACTACAACCTTGTTCAAATAGGTTCCTTCCTGGAATTTTAACAATTTAAAGAGGAATGGAGTTGTAACATAGAACCATATAAACTAGTGTTGGAGTAGGGAAAATAAGACATGGAGAGGGGCAAGATGGGAAGAGGAGGGTTGTGTGTAACGTCTTTTGCTTTTTTATAGAAAGGTGAAGAATCAGGACAACAATTCCTTGAGTGGTTTGAATTGTTATGGAGAAGAGTTTTCTTGCGGAGGGGGGACATTGTAAATATAGAATTAAAAACGGGTCCCAGCTAAAAAGATGGTTTTTAGCTATGTGCCCTCCAAGGCTCTGAAATTGTACGAGGGTGTGTGATGAAAAGTTTCTATTACATCCCTCAAATGAGTTGGGGTAAGTGTGCTCTTTACGATGGGTGGACAGAGCTTACTTTAGTCTGACTTCATTAAAGGGTAGGATTGTATGTTTCTCATCGAGAAGATGGGCTAAAAACTACCGTTTGCCCAAAAATGATAAGCTTTAGGTTGGGAGCCTTGCGGTAAGCTTGGCGTGGAATTTATAGATAAGGCTGAAGCTGCCAGGCTACGGGAGAAAGGTTGTTTAATGACCCTCAGTACCTCTTTGGAAATAATCTCCAACTTTAAAGCTAGAAAATCAGCTTCCGACAATGCTGGCAGTATCAGCTGGGTAAGAAAAGTTTGACCTTGTAGGGTATCACTTCCTTTAGATGAGTACAACCTTTCCATAGTAGGAGGCAAATGTGGAGGTAATGTCCTTAGGAGAATATTTCAGGTTTCCAAGGTGAATCTTAAGTGTCCTTACTGACTGTGGAGTGCGATAGCCTCTGGCAAGGTTTGCTAATAACTTGCTCGACTTGTTTCCATAACAGAAGAACTCTACCTCTTGGTATGATCTGATTGTCATGTCGTATTGGGATATCAAAGATCACAGTGTTGCTTGGCTTGTATTCATGTCTCTCTATCTTGGAGAGAGAGAGTAGTTTTACATTGCTCATAGACTAGCCTCGCCCGATGGCAGGCTTTTATCTAGTTGCGTAAGAAAAGCTTACCTTTTTTACCTGAGTAGTATGTGCTAATCTTTTACCCCGTAGGACTGCTTTTGCTGTGTCCTAATACAGCTTGATGTTAGACTTGTGAACTTAATTGTGGTATGCACAGTCCATCCACCAGTGTTTCAAATACTGCTGAGAGGATTCAACTTTTGCAATATGTGTTGGGAAGTGCCATACAAAATCGGATCCATGCATAGGGTCATCAGAGAATAATAAAGACACAGGAGCATGATCAGAGACAATAAGTGGGTGTATTTCAGCATTTGTGACTCTTAGAAATAAGTTGGCAGTTACTAGGACCAAGTCCAGCCTGGACAGAGTTGGGTGGACTGCAGAGAGTGAAGTCTCTTTCTAACTGATGTAGGCATCTCCAAGCATCTAAGAGACCAGTAGAAGTTTGGTAATGTTTGTTATTCAGGTACATACTGGAGGAGTTTCTGGGATGAGGCTTCCTATTATCTGTCATATTGTTTGTGGCAATGAAGTCACCCTCTACGATGATCGGGTAGGAAGGTAGCTGTGTAATCCTTCTAGCCATATCGTATCTAGAAGGTTTAATTGTCTTGATTAGGGCCATATACAGCCACAATCGTTAGAGGTTGTGCTGAGAATTACAAGGAAAGTTTGCCCATCTGTCCGTGAGCAGGCATTTGACTTTGATGTTACTGTGTATTGCAGACTTTTATGTATTAGGATTAGCACCCTTGCTCTGACCTATTGTTTGCGCATAAGATGGAATATTGATGAGGGTAAGTTGGTCTCTTGTAGTACCACTATGTCTGCTCGCAGCTTCTTAAGATATCTGAGAACTTTGGATCTTTTATCTTTTTTTTTTTTTTTTTGGGGGGGGGGGTTAGTAGCTAGGGCATAGAGGGAAAATATATATCAAATTTCCAAAAGAACAAAGTTAAACCAGTAGCAAAACTTTAATCTGCGACTTCTGTTTTTATCAATGTGGAATCTTACAAAAATGAAAGCAAATCAAGCAATCTGAGCTGGTAGCCATTTGAGTAGATATATTGTGCAGAGTGAGATTTAGCAAAACTACGACTCCACGTAGGGGTGACATTGTAAATATCAGTACTAAAGAGTGGTGTATAATATCATGTGATTGCTCATCCACTTATGTGTTCAGCATAAATAATATTCTGGTAAACACAAATTCACTTGTCTGCGATCAAAGAATTTGGTGATCTTGGAGAGGTGCCCCCAGTATTCGTTGCAGTACTGGTCATTGTGGTATATTGATTATTACCTGGGAAGTGGAGATCAGGAGTCACTACATATTCTGGCACTTGTTGCAGATCCTTGACAATTCTGACTTCCTGATCTGACAGGAAGATTTTTAACACCGCTGGATAGAGCAGGGCAAATTTTATGCCTTTGTTGATCAGAGTTTGGCAAGTAGGAGAGTATGCTTTTTACTGCTTGGTGGTGTCAGCAGAGTAGTCTGAAAATATCAGCATTCTTCAATGGCGAATTGCTTGCATGATAGGTAGGCTTGCATTATATGGGTATTATTATTAAAGTCCAAATATTGTGCTATAATCAGATGAGAGGCTGATTCTATGAACCCTCTTTACTTTCAGCAGGGCTTTGAGGCCTAGTGCATTTGGTGTGGTGACTGCACAAAGTTTATGCAAGTCTGCAGATTTAATGGTCTCAGGTAGGCCTATAAATGTAAGATTGTTCTGTCAGTAATGTTTTTCCATTTCAGGTAATTTATAGGAGTGATTACTGCGTATTGGTCTCTCACCATTTTCTGCTGAGCATGTGTGCTAAAAAGTTTGTCGTTCTCCAGATCACTGATGCACTGCTGCAGCGTTGCTATGTCACTCTCATGTTTTGCAAGGGACTCTGTTATCGGTTGTAGCTGCTGGGCCAAAGTTTCCTTAATTGTTTGAAGCAAACTGAATTGGAGATGGTTGGTTATCTCCTGCGCCAGTTTTTGGTAGTCTAATGGGTGGAACAGCCAATGTTTGGTAGTGCTCGCTGTATCTGGGTTGTCTTCCATGTCTTCCTGTGCAGAGTCATCTGCTTCAGTCTTGTCTGGTGGATTCCTGCATATGGTGCCCTTCAACTATGTTTGCCGTGTTGTAGTCTATATAAACTTATCCATGGCGAGCACGTTCTCATAAAGAGAGAGGAGTTATGGAGGAAAGTACGGCAGAAAAAGTGTCAACCAGGAGCTGGAGCCGCTACACTCTGCAACCACCTACATTCGAACCGGAACTCCCATATCTTTCTTATACAGAAAAGTCCTATCAATCACTACTAGAAGTGTGATGCAGTATGCAGCAACTCCATTTGTCCACAGAGACATGTCATCAGGGTTTGTTGTCAGATTTACAGACCAATGGCACAGCAATGAAAAGTCAGGTTCACTTAACTCATCGCATTCAAAAAATATCTGAATTCAAAAAATTATTTTCTGTATATCAAGTATGTATGTACCTATGTATCCTCTGGGTACTCAGGTTTCCTCGCACATTTCAAAATCATGCAGTTAGGTTAGTTGGCTTCGCCTTAAAATTTGGAAGAGACATTAAATTGAGGGACAGCTAGTGACATGACTATGGATTTCATAAAGAGCTGCGTATAATGTTGGTGCTATTTACATACTGTGTAATAATAATAAGAACACTGGGGAACAATTTTGAACAAATTTTTTGTTGACTTCAATTTTAAGGCTTATTTACACTAAAATAGTTATGCTGATTCTGAAAGTGCAGTTAGTTTACATGAGCCACTTGTTAATGAAAAGAATATTATATTCCCGCCTCTGCACATGAAACTAGGTCTGATGAAGCAGTTCCCTAAAGCTTTGCGAACTGAAGGAGACTGTTTCAAGTACCTAGTTTTAGCATTTCCTAGCCTGTCATTTGAAAAAATAAAGGTCGGTGTGTTTATTGGTCCACAGATTCCGCAGCTCATCAAAGATGAACATTTTATCAGGACAATGTCAGAAGTCAAAAGATTACTTGGTTACCATTCAAAGCCATTGTCAAGGACTTTCTTGGAAACACGCGAGCAAATAATTACACAGAAATTGTCCAGAAACTCTTGGAGAGCTACAAAATGCTTGGTTGCAATATGAGCATCAAGGTGCATTTTCTGCAAAGCCATCTTTCTAACTTCCTGGAAAACCTTGATGCAGTGATAAACAAGGTGAACGATTCCACAAAGATTTGATGGTCATGGAAGGACGGTATTAGGGTAGATGGGATGTACATATGATGGCTGACTATTGTTGGAGCATCCCAGTGGGATTGTCCTAACACTGAACACTCCAGGAAATGCTATAAGCGTAAATTTTTACCTTAACCGCGTACCTGATTATTTTCAAATGTTTTACTGTAAAAAAAAATGTCATAGAGCAACAATAAATCCTTTGTATGAACAAAAGAAATTTAAATAAACAGTACATTCGAGTAATTATTTCATAATTTTTTCATTGTATGTCAAATTCCTATGTTTTTGGACAAAAATGGAGGGTACCCTGTATCATAAAAACTGCATGTGATAGCAAAAAACTGGGGTCATTTCTGTATTCACCATGCAAAATTTAGTAAAAATTTAGTATTATCTAACAAAAATGTGTTCTCCAGTGTAATGACAATAATATAAAAAATGTTTTTCCTTTTTCCATGCTGACCTCTAAGGGAGAGTGGTCAAGCTTTCACCTTCTGGGAAAATGTGTGGTAACAAAGTGGAAGGTTTGGTTCAGTGCACATTCTGCCATATGTATGCACAAATGGAGCAACAGCTCCTAGGTGAATACCGCTGTGACAGATGTGAGCAAATAGCCCTTTTGTTATTTTGCATTGGAGAGCTGGAGAAGCATAGTGCAACACTGAAATTAGTCGATCACCTTGAGAGGGGTCTCCTACACCATGAGCAGGTAGTTACTGGCTTAGATGTGGAGGGTGGAGAGTTTAATCAGGATGAACATGTAAGGAGTTGGGTTAATGTACTGTAGTTAGAAGGAGTGGTAGGGGCACCCAGAAAAGGAAGGCCATCCTAACATGTTTGCAAAGTTATGTGAAGATTGGCAGGTCTGCACCCAGTGGTGGCAACTCTAGATGTTACTGCTACCCCTAACAGCCGGGGGAGCAGCACATCCAGTAGGGGAGTGTCACGGTCCCTTCCGTGACTGAAGTTAGAGGAACTGTCAGACAAGCTGCATGTGAGGTTATCTGACTGTCTCTTTGTTTTTACTTGTTTCTGTGTTGTTGTTTGTAATGACCACACCCCTTGTATCAGGTGCAGCTGGTGGTCATTACTGCTCCTTCATTTAGTCTGGCCTCACATTTCAAGATAAGGGGTTGATATTCACTGCTGGGATGTGAAGAGCTGGTGTGTTGTGCCATCCAGAGCTTCTGCTTCTCAATTTGCTATTAAGATAAGTCAAACTACTTTTGGTGTTTTGTTGTTCTTTGGTTTTTACTAGGCCTCAGGGAGACACTGGGTCTTTCATCAGGGAAAGAACCAGTAGTCTCAAGCCCAGTCACTACTCATAGGGCTATGCAGGGCTATTAGGGCCTAGGTTCCAGTGTATGAGTATTCCCACCATCAGGGGATATTCATACTGTTAGGAGGAGTTAGGGGTAGGTTAGGGTGTCTGTAAGGGGTGACCATTCCCTTTTCCCTAGTCATTGGAGGCCTAGTCCCTATTATTTACCTTTCTGTTTCCCTCTCCTCCCTGCTATCCGTGACAGGGAGGGGAGGGAAATGCAGGGAGGAAAAGACAATTGGTTGTCATATGTGAATCTATTAGCAGGTGGACTGATAGAATAGTTTGTTGCCCGGATCCCTTCAACCGAATAGTTTGCTGTCTCCCTGGTGCCAGGGTTTGGCATGTGGTGGACCGAGTGGACAAATTACTGGAAGGGGCTGGACAGGACTCAGCTGTCTTGGTCTATGTTGGAACCAATGACAAGATAGATGGAAGATGGAGGATCCTTAAAAATCAGTTTAAAAAATGAGGTTTCAAGTTGAAGGAAAGGACCTCCAAGGTTATGTTCTCTGGAATATTGCCTGTGCCATGCACAACACAGGAAAGGCAGAGGGAGCTTGGACAGCTAAACACATGGCTTAAGTCCTGGTGCACAAAGGAAGGGTTTGGGTTCTTAGAGCACTGGGCTGACTTTTCATTGGGGTACAACCTGTATGTCAGAGATGGTTTGCATCTAAATGAAAGGGAGTCTGCTGTGCTAGGGGAATGATTTAGATGAATGGTGGAGGGATATTTAAACTAGGACAGAAGAAAGAGGGACAGTTAAATAAGGTGGCAGAAAGGTTACTCGGGGGTCAGCCACCAGTGGAGGGTGGATTTGGGATAGTTGGGGGGAGGGTTATGGATACATGTGATTGAGCATGTGATTCAGCATTGCTGAATCCTGGCTTTGTTCTTCACATGACTGGGCTCTCAATATTCCTGGGTATACTCTCTTTCATAAAGACAGAGTCAAACAAAAGGGTGGTGGTGTCTGTATGTGAGAGGTGATCTGAAAGTGAATTTGAAAAAAGAAATTGTTGATGGAGCAAGCAATGAGGTTGAGGCATTATGGGTGTAGTTGAATGTGGGGTTGAATAACATACAATTAATTATTACAGTCTGCTATGGGTCCCCCAGTGCTAAGTAAGAAATGGAGAATCAACTACCAGCACAGATAGAAAAAGCAGCAAAAAGTGGAAGTGTTTTCTTCATAGGAGTTTTTAACTACCCTGACATTGACTGGAGTAATGGTACTAAAGGAACAGCAAAAGGGAGGAAATTTGTGAATTTAATTCAAGCCCCAACTAGAAATCATACTCTGCTGGACCTAGTTCTTTCTAACAATGCAGAGCTTATAACACATGTTCATATAAAAGAGAACCTGGGTAGCAATGAACATAATATGATTTCATTTAATGTTAGCTGTAAACAGGAAGCAAAAACAGGAAAGATAAAAACATTGAGTTATAAGAGAGCAAATTTTCCATTATTAAGGGTGGCTGTCTGTGACTGAGACAAGAGGACAACAGGATGTCTATATTCTACAAGTAGACCTGGATGTACTGTTTGATTGGGCAGCCAAGTGGTAATTGACATTTATTATAGATAAATGTAGAGTTATGCACTTGGGGGGCTAACAACATGCATGCTTCATACTGTCTAGGAGGAATACATTTGCGGGAGTCAGAAATGGAAAAGGATCTGGGGGTTCTAGTAGATCATAGACTTAATAACAGCATGCAATGCCAAGCTGCAATATCTAAAGCTAATAAATTACTTCCTTGTATTATGCAACTGAACTAATGCAACTGATGTATGCAACTGAACTACTAAAAGATTAGATTAGCTGAACTGAATCTTTTCTCCCTTGAGAAGCGATGTTTAAGGGGGGATATGATCACCCTGTATAAATATATAAATGGTCCATATAGAGAACTCTCAAATATTCACTTTGAGATCATTACAAAGAACAAGAGGGCACTCTTTGCGTCTGGAGGAAAAGAAGTTTAAGCTCCAGATAAGGATTCATCACTGAAAAATGTTTGTAAAAATGTGAAATCAGCTCCCTCAGGAAGTAGTTTCAGCAACTACTATAGATTGCTTTAAGAAAAAGCTGGATGCTTTTCTAGAAGCACAGAATATAACTGGGTATTAAGTATTTAAAGTAAAGATGACAAAGACTCTTGATCTAGGGAACATCCGATTGCCTCATGGAATCAGGAAGGAATTTTTTTCCCCTGTCGAAGCAAATTGTACCAGGGATTTTTTTGCTTTCCTCTGAACCAACCTTTAGGGTTTTATATCTGGGATATGTTTATTTCCCTAGTGGTTGAACTTGATGGACTTATGTCTTTTTTTAACCTAACCTGCTATGTAATTCACATTCACAAAATATATAATTTTCAACATCAGTCATCTTATCACTTACTTTTTATTCTCACTCCCCCCTATATCAGAATATACCAAAGATGTTCTCTCAAATTTAACCCCAGAGTTCAGAGGTAGCCAGGACCACAGGGCAATCATCAATATATAAATAATTACCACAAGTGCAAGAGTCATTGTAATATATATATATATATATATATCCCAAACACCAGTGAACCTATATACTGTATGTATATGTAGAGACTTATATACCATATATGTCTACCAATAGTGTATAAATCTTCCATTCACACCTAATAAATAGAAGAACTGGATATACAAACTGTAACCCAATTAAAGACTAAACCAAAAATGGAATGGAATTAATATACAACCTATCACAACTTGGAAGACTTTGACTTGACAAAGACTTTGTTTTTCCTTAAAACAATTCACATAACAAAATAAATTTAGTACCACGCAAAACAATGATCAAACTACTGTATACCTATGCTGAATAAACAGATTAAATCAGTTTAGTATTAATGTAAATTGAAAAACATGTACTGAGAATAATTGCGATCCACTGTATTTCATTTATAATGCCGACATATGAATGTATATGTATCAAAAACTCCTCCATGAATGTTTTTGATAATATTGTCTGAGTGTATATGTATCAAAAATTCCCCCTCCAACCAAACCACACATTAACCCCCCTAGCGTTCTAATTCTGTCCGTTTTTTTATGCAAAAAGTATTTTTTTTGCATAGAAATTTTTGTTTATATTGTGGGCCTGTAATTCTTAGGATTAACTCCCAGGTATGATAATTATATTTATTTATTTTATTATATTCATAAATTATACTATAATACATAATTATAAATTATAATTATAAAAAATAATGAAATAATAGATTGTATTGTTTTTACTGTAAAAAAAAATTTTTCCTGCCCCCAGAATCCATTACTCCATTGCATCACCCGAAAGATGTCCCAGATTATGCCGGGTGATGCGATGGGGATGTCCCTCCCCGCTCACTCCACTGAAGCCAACGAAGCTGCTCGCATCACCCAGAGGCTGATCTCCGGGTGATGCGAGCAGCTGCAGTAAATTCCGGGGCTGATGTCAGCGGGAAATCGCTGCTGGCATCACCCCCGGAATTTACAATTGGTGATCGCATCTGCAGTTAGATGTGATGCACCATGCAGAAATCCTGCATGGTGCATTGCTTCTAACTGCAGATGCGAGCAGCGGGGTGGCGGGGACCCAGGCGGCATTTAAAAGCAGATTACTCGGTAATCTGCTTTTAAATTTCCCTCCTGTCCTTGCCCCCCAGCGGAGAGGCGCCCCGGCATCACAGCGGGATCATCTAATCGCCGCTAAAGCGCGGGGCTGAGGTAAGGTGGACCCCCAAAGTTACCCAGAGTGTGACTTGGGGTTACCGCTTTTTGCATGTTTTTTCCACCCCAAGTCACACTTGGGACTACCGCTAGGAGGGGTTAATAAACTTTCAACTAGCTGTATTTATTGGTGTCGATCCACAACTGAGCCCTGCTGAATAGAAGGTGGAGGAGCCAAGAAGGGGATTCCTCATAGTCAGCACTGGCACAGGCACCGGATTCTTTTTTATAATAGTCAGGATTTCACTAGCAGCCAGATCTTGACAGCTTGTCAGCCTTCTGTCTACCATCTAGTTTTTCTGCTTGCACATACTGTACTTTAGGCTTAGTTGGTTGGACAGATTTTCCTATACCTAGGTAGGGTATTGAATACATTTTTATACCTTCAATATTGGCTACTTAATTCCCCTCATTCTCAACAATAACCCCCTGGTATTCTAATTCTGTCCAGATTTCGGTGCAAAAATCGGTACAATTCTTAGGCATAACTCATGAAAATATGTCCAATAGTTATTAAATTTATTAATTTTAATAATAAACTTAAAAAAAAAAATCTGTTAAAAATAAAAATAAAAGAATAGTTAAACATGTAAAATAACTGTACAGTAGCATGTATAATATATAAACCATGATTATATATATATATATATATATATATATTCATATATATTAAATTAAGATTTCCTTGTATTAGATTCAATAAAGCTATATTTTGTATTGAATTCAATACAAAGTTATTTAAATTTCCCACCTCTCGGCCGCACCGGCACATGCACCAACGTCACCGGGAAACCCTGCAGATCGTCTCTGCACTTCGTAGCTTGTCCCCAGGACCTGTGGGGACCAGCAGGACACCGGGGGACAGGGACGGAAAGGTAAGTGTTTTTTTTTTAGGATAAGGCTACCCCGAGTGTAACTCAGGATTACCGCTATTTGCAGGAAAAATCCGCCCCGAGTCACATTCAGGATAGCTGCTAGTGAGGTTATTAAACCCATATTGTATTGAATATTTGTTTTGCTCTACAGTATTGAACTTAATAAGGAAAAACAATATCTCTGTCCACAGTGAGATGATCTAGAACAGGGATCAGCAACTTTTACTATTAAAAGAGCCATTTTGCCCCCTCTTCCACTAAAGAAAAGTAGTCTGGAGCTGCAAAATATAACATAGCTTATAAACTTTTAAAAGTTTTATTCTTTTTTTAATTTTACCTGTTACAACAACAGAATACAACAGAAGTGCAGTGTGCATTAAATACATATAATTACATTAATTTAAAGTTACGTCGTTAAGTCAATAGGCCAACTTAAAACATTAGCAAAGTCCCTATACATGTTAGAACCACCAAATTTGCTAGTTATGTGTAGGAGAACAGTGGCAATAGGGAAAAATACAAAAGTTCCAAAAGACCTTGTGGTTTTCCAGAAAATAGTAGGCAAAGTAACAGCAGGCAAATAGGATTTTTGCGTGATGGACAGCGTCCAGAAGTCAGCATAAACATTAGGACATTGAGAAAAGGTGAACTCAACATAACTAACTAAGAATGCATTAATATTTAATGTATGCACTCCTATTTAATATATTTATAGCTGCATTATTTGTTTACGCTATATTAATCCTGTTTTTTAATAAATAATAATTGCTAGCTTGCATCATGACCTGGTGACGTGTTAGGAATGCAAGCCATAAAGTTTCAGGCAAGTAGGGCGGTGACATTAGGCAAAAACATGGAGGACCAGAGACGGAGCGTGGGTCAGTGAGAGCAGTAGCAATGTGTGGCCTCTGGTCAGCTCACCTGGGGGAGATCGCATTGGTAAGTGTCATGGAGAGCTGGGTGTAGTGCATCGTCAATGCCACTCAGAAGTGTGTAATACAAATTTTTTTTGAATGGAGTACTGACAGGTGGCAGCAGCAGGACGGGGAGGTGGTGGGCCCTGAGACGGAGCGTAGACCGCATTGGTAGCTGGCATCTTGGGCTGGGTGTAGTGCATCATCAATGCTACCCAGAAGTGTACAATTTTAGTGGAGTACTGAAAGGAGGCAGTAGCAATAGCAGGAGAAGGCGGTGGGCCCTGAGAAGGAGCGGGAACCGTATTGGTAACTGGCATCTAGAGCTGGGTGTAGTGCATCGTCAACGCCACCCAGGAGCGTAAAATTTTAGTGAATGGCGTAATCACAGGCAGCAGCAACAGCAGGAGGATGAGGGGGTGGGCCCTGAGACGGAGAATGGACCGTATTGGTAACCAGCATCTAGAGCTGGATGTAGTGCATCATCAATGCCACCCAGATGTATACAATTTTAGTGAATGAAACACTGACAGGTGGCAGCAGCAGCAAGAGGAGGCGGTGGGCCCTGAGATGGAGCGTGGGCTGCATTGGTAACTGACATCTAGAACTGCGTGTAGTGCATTGTCAATGCCTACCAGAAGTGTACAAATTTAGCGAATGGAGTACTGGCAGGAGCAGCAGGAGGAGGAGGAGGCAGTGGGCCCTGAAATGGACTGCATTTTTAACTGGCATCTAAATGCTGGGTGTAGTGCTTTGACAATGCCACCCACCCAGAAGTGTGTTTTACAATTTTAGTGAAAGGAGTACTGATAGGCGGAAGCAGCAACAGCAGGAGGAGGAGGCAGTGGGCCCTGAGAAGGAGCAGGGACCGCACTGGTAACTGGCATCTAAAGCTGGGTGTAGTGCATTGACAATGCCACCCACCCAGAAGTGTGTAATGCAATTTTAGTGAATGGAGTACTGACAGGCAGCAGCAACAACAGCAGGAGGAGGAGGTGGTGGGCCCTTAGAAGGAGCGGGAACCGCATTGGTAACTGGAATCTAGAGCTGGGTGTAGTGCATCATTAATGCCACCCAGCAGTGTACAATTTTAGTGAATGGAGTACTGACAGGTGGCAGCAGCAGCAGTAGGAGGAGGAGGAGGCAGTGGGCCATGAGATGGAGCTGGGACCGCATTGGTAACTGGCATCTAGAGCTGGTTGTAGTGCATTGACAATGCCCTCCACCCAGAAGTGTGAAACACAATTTTAGTGACTGGAGTACTGACAGGCGGCAGCAGCAAGAAGAGACGGTGGGCCCTGAGAAGGAGCAGGGACTGCATTGGTAACTGGCATCTAGAGCTGGGTGTAGTGGATCGTCAATGCAACCCAGAAGTGTACAATTTTAGTGAATGGAGTACTGACAGGTGGCAGCAGCAGGAGGAGAAGGAGGTGGAGGGCCCTGAGACGGAGCAGGGACCACATTGGTAACTGACATCTAGAACTGGGTGTAGTCCATCGTCAATGCCACCCAGAAGTGTGTAATACAAATATCTGAAATTTGTGAAGTGCCAGACCAAGATGTTTTGTGCGCCAGCACTGTTGCTGTGGTCTGTGGTGCCGGAAGTGGTAGGAAGGTAGACAATATTGCTAGTTTGCCTCATGAAGTGGATGACATGAATGCCAACCCTCAATCTTACAATACTTAGATGAGTATGACAAAGTATGACAAAGGCAATGGTGCCTATCAGTGGGAGAACTGGGAATTTTCATCTGCAGTTTGTCAGCCTCCCGGAAGCAGCAGAAATGTAAAGTATATTGCTAACTGGCACAATGGCAAGCATGACATTGGCGATGAATGCCACCCCTGGACGTTGCGATAACTAGCCGAAAAATTCAACCGAGGCAGGCTCAGCTGACAGAGTGTTGGTGATAGGCAGCCACAGACACAGCACAGGAGCATTGATGTTCTGAGTGTTGGTTCACAGAGAAATCTTGGTTGGCCAGTGAGTACTGATTGTATCAGTCAATCAGTGACATCTGCAGTGGGGATATGATAGTTGTTAGTAACCCACCTTTGTTCATTTCCAAAAAGGTGAGGTGACTGACATTTTCCAGTGACAGTTGTGATCGGTTGTCCGTGACCACTCTGCCAGCGGCACTGAAGGTTCTTTCTGACAGAACACTGTATGCCGGGCATGAAAGAAGCTTGATGGGATACTGTGCCAACTGCGGGCAGATTTCAAGCCTGTTGACCCAAAAATTAATGGCGTCACTACTGTCTGGACAGGCATCCTCCTCATAACTGCTGTCGTCAACACCACCACCACCACCAGTCAGAAAAGAGCCAACGTAATCATGCACCATGCGCTTTATCCATTCTCGAAGGTTATGCCGCCTCACTTCACTTGTTTGAGGCGGCCACATCAGGTTTCACCAGGCTTTCAGAAAATAACCCCTGCCTTGGCCTAGACTTTTGGATGTGTGCAGCCTGCTGCTGCCACCGCTACAGGAGGGTACGGTGGAGGCAGTATCCGCTTGAGCTCCGTGTGGAATGTGGTGCGTGGAACTCCTCACACAGCCACTCGCATAGTATCCCGCTCAGGGGAGTCACCTTTTCTTTCCCTTGCGCCGGGTTGGGTAGAAACTGTGACATTTTGTCTTTGTAGCAGTGATCCAGAAGGGTGGCCAGCCAGTAATCATCACAGTTTTTAATGCTGCAAATGCGGGGGTCCCTCCGTAGGCATCGCAACATGTGGACACACATATGAAAAAGGGGATCCCTGGACTCATCCTCCTCTTGTCCCTCAGTAGGCGCCAAAACATCTTCCTCCTCATCACCCACCTTCTCCTCTTCAAGCTGCAGCAGTTCCTGTTGTTACATCGCCCGCACAAGGCCTGGGGCGTGACAGCACAAATGCGTATTGGACTGGTCCTGTCCAGCAGCTCCAACACAGTCTCCCTCATCATAATCATCATAATCATCTTCCTCCACCTCCTTTTGAAAAACCTGATGCTGGCCAGTGTCCCTTCTTGTTCCTCCTGATGCTGGCTGTGTGCTATGGAGTGTAATGTCACCCTCATCCTCTTCCCCCATTTCTTCCCCTCCTCTCCCATCGCTACTTTCCATCAGGCCACACAGCGTATTATCAAGCAGAAAGATGATGGGTATGACATCGTTCCAGCCTGACCGCTCCCGACTCACATTTGTGGCCTGCTCAAAGGGGACCAAGTACCTTGCACAGCGTCTCCATCTGCAGCCAATGGTCACTGGTAAAAAAGTGTCCCACGCTGGGATCCACATCTCCAGCAAAGAGAGCTTTTATTTGCCGCCTCCCAGTGCTTGGACTATTCACCTCCATCAAGGGCACGGCCCAAAATGGCTTCCCAAGTGCCCATGTAGACAAATTTGCCAGAAGCCCCCCGTGCAAACACATGAACGAGGTGATAAATGGAGTAAATAGGACCTTTGGCATAAGGACCGGTGGCAAAAATTCTTTCAAAAGGGGTGAGTGTAGTAAATTTGGGCGACTATTGAAGGGAAAGGACATAATGCCTTATCTGCAAGTATGCAAAAAAAGAGGTTTGAGGGAAGTCAAATTTGTACTGCAATTCCTGAAAGGAGAGTGGTCTTTTCTCCACCGGGTGTAAAATATTGCTAATATGAAACAGCCCCCCTTTCCCTCCACGGAAGACACATATTTCTAGTTAAACTATCGGGTAGCGAAGTGGTGTGTATAATGGATGTAGGTATAGAGGCTTGGGAGGAGAGACCATACTTAGTCTTTTACGCTCTCCATATATTCCTCACAAACACCATCGGGGAAAGCAAATCTCTATCCTTTAATAACATGGAGGAGCTCCATACCATCACATTGGGCAACCCAAGCTTCCTCTGATTCTCGGCATACACTGGCAGAGGATAACATAGTCCATGAGGGTAAGTAGTGAAGGTGAGTTGCTACATAATATTTAACCAGGTCTGGGGCCCCGAAACCCCCAATTCCTTGGGTGTACAGGCCACTGATCTGGATAATCTGTGTCGCTTGTGTGCCCAAATAAAATTCAGAAAATTAGCCTGCAACTTTTTCAAAGTCAAAATCGGGACCCGGACTAGGAGATTTTCAAATAAATATGAAAGCTTGGGCAAGAGCATCATTTTAACAGACACAATGCGTCCTAAAAGCGATAGTGAGTGCCCTTTCCATTTATTACAATATTTGTATATCTCCTGAAACAGTGGAGGAAAATATACAGTTGCTTATAGGAAGCTGTAATCTTAGTTCCCAAGTAACTTGGAGAATGTTCCTGACACATGAAGGAATAACTATCCTGTAATGCTGAGAGTTGCAAGGGTGGTATATGTAGAGGGATGGCTTCTGTCTTTGAGGAACTGACCTTATACAATGCTAAAAGCATTTAGTTCAGTCCACAAATTCGGGAGAGTAGTAAGGGGCTGTGTAAGTGTGAGAAGGACATCATCCACATATAGTGAGATAGGAGGATCCCTTAACTGGAACACATCCTGAATATTGAGATAAGAGTGTACACTCTCCGCCAGTGGTTCAATATTGAGGGCAAAGAGCAAGGGGGACAGGGGGCATCCCTGTCACATCCCGTTTTTGATAGAAAACATTGTAGAGGAGGCATGAGGCAATTTGACAGAGGCCGAGGGGCAACTGTAAAGGGATTGAATTGCTCCCACAAAGGGGCCTGAGAACCCCATTTTAGTAAGTGTAGAAAACATGAAAGGCCAGCTGAGACAGTCAAATACCTCGTCTGCATCCAAACCCAAGACAAGTGGAGGAGTTTTGCGTTTGTTGAGGATATCAATAACATTAATTACTCTGTGCGTATTGTCACTGGCATGACGTAATGGGATTAAGCCAGTTTAGTCCCTGTGTACAAGGAACAGTAAAACTTTAGAGAGCCGGTTTGCTAAAATCTTAGAGTAAATTTTAGGATCCGAGTTTAGTAACACAATGCCCCTGATTCATCATTGAAATCCGAACGTACGCGCGGCCAGCGATCGCGGATCAAGCTGTCGGATAAGCGCGGCTCCGTGCGCGAGCTTTTCCGGTTGTTGAATAGCGCGATCGCGCACGATTCCGGATCGCTAATACGAATGCGCGACCGATAATCCGATTTTGCTTGATGAATCAGGGGCAATGGGTCTGTAGTTAGTACAATCCATCGGATCCTTACCTGGCCTGGGGATAACTGCAATATGGGAGCATGACATGGAAGGTGGGATGGGTTTACCATGGAGAAAATCATTAAATAAGTCCACCAGATGGGGAAGTAAATTCGGCAAGAAGGTTTTGTAATATAAATACAGCAAACCATCTGGGCCAGAAGTTTTTTTTGAAGGGAGATGAGAAATAACCTTGGAGATTTCCTCTTCAGTAATGGGGCTATTAAGGTGCTCCAGGTGTTCTGTCTTCAACTGGGGGAGATTCAGTCCAGCTAAATAGGCATCTATGGTGGCTTGTAAAGCTGAGCCCATGGGGCTCTGCGCCTAGTGAACTGTGTGATTATAGTTGGGTGTAGTATTGTTTAAACTGGGAAGCTATTTTGGACGGGTCACACCTTAATATCCCCTTCTCGTCTTTAATGGCCATAGGGGGGGAACTAGATTGTATATCTCTGTTTGCGTGCCAGAAGTGTATCTGCCTTGTTGCCTTTGTGGTAATAAAGCTGTGTAGTACGCTGCATCATTCAGCTGACCTTCCTCAGCTCCAGGGCCCCCAATTTGGAGCGGAGGGAAGTCACCTCACGTAGGAGGCCCAGTGACGGTCTATCGGAGAGCTTCTCCTGCGCAGTCTGTAGTGCCTGTACCATTAAGACATGCTGTAGGTTGGAGTCCCTTTTATGGCGGGAGCTCAAGGCCACACACTGACACCTAACAACTGCTTGTGGGCCTCCCAGAGAGAGTGGAAGTGTGCGCCACTGAACCCTTGTTCTCTGCAAAATAGTTTTGTATTCCAGCAGTAAGGGACAGTTTGGTGTCCATGTTTTTAAGAAGAAAATCATTTATCCGCCAGGCACATACTCTAGTCTTAGAGGGGGAAAACAAAACCTCCAACATGATCGGGGCATGGTCTAAAAACGAAATAGGGTTAATATCAGTAGAAACACTGTTCCTCAGGAAAAATTGATGGTAAATTGATTAATAGGTAATCAATGCGAGAATGGGTTTGATGAGGAGGGGAGTGAAAAGTAAATTGTTTGATTGTAGGGTGCTGAGTTTGCCAGCTGTCATAAAGCTGGTGACGTCTGATAAGCTGCCTAAAAAACATGGAGCAATGCAGCAAAGTAGGAGGTGGAGGGGATGTATACATCCTATCTTGAGTCAGAGAGAAAACTAAATTCAAGTCTCCACTGACAATCAAATTGTGTGAATTCTTCCAAAAGGGCTAGTGTTTCAGTAAGAAACTTAATTGCCCTGGCATTAGGAGCGTAAATGTTGCACATGGTTAAAGGGACACCTTCCAGGGTACCATGTAGAATAATGTACCTGCCCTCCGGGTCAGTAATAGAACGTATGAGGGAGAATTTAAAAGAGTCTTCAATCAGAATTGCAACCCCTGCACGCATTTTGACAGCACAGGTACCTTTAACTTTGTCTCTAAATATTACCCTGGTGCTCATGTGGCTAACTCTCCATCTTAAAAGGTACCTGTGCTGTCAAAATGCGTCTCCTGCAAAAATATAACATCTGCACACTGCCGTTTAAATTCTGTGCCACTATACTGTTAGTGTTAAAGTTTAGTCCTCGCACATTGAGGGATAAAACTTTATTACCCATTAAAGTATTTTACAAAAAGAATGTAGCAAAGGCTTCGCATGTTTCCAGGTAAGTGGAGAGGGGGGTAGCTATAGGCTCCTGAGTATACAATTGTGGACAATAGAGGTGCCCCATGAAGGGGAGAAAGGGTTTAAGAGGGAACAGAGACAAAAAACAAGAACATTTACAGTAAACCAAACTAAAACGGTCACTGGTCAGCGACCAGGGGGTGTTCAGCACCTGCCGGTCCCTGTCCCTCTTCCAAGGCGGACAGGGAACAATAGTACGTGGCGAGTACACCAATACTCCATAACAGACTGAGAGCCCAACGGCCTCCAGAATGAACCAAAATAATCTCATTAAACATTGCAGCCGGCACCGGCTAGTAAGCAGAAAATTGGCCCCAGTGGAAGATCACCCGCCATGCTCAGCAAAGCCAGGCCCAGTGTGAACCCCCCCCCCCAAGGTTCTGCAGGGCAAATATAACATATCCACTTAAGGATAAAAAGCACTACTGAACATTGAAAAAATACAGTGGTTATAGTGTAAATGGGGAAATAACAATAAATCCAGCATGTCAGCGTTAGATCTAGGCAAAAAAGCAGATCGATATAATGGTTGAGTACCACAAAAACAGGCTACAGCAGTCCCTGAGATAGTCCACAGAATACTAACAGTATTACCATTCAAATATTTATTGAGAAGGAAGAATCTACTGTATCAGGTAAATGAAATAAAACAATTATACTGCAATCACAGAAACCAGAAAAAATTGAGTTCTGTTGCAGTAGACACACAACATAAAACAGCTGGATTGCAGTCACAGAGTAAACAACATTAACCTTCATCATCAAAAATCAAGGCAAAACAAGGACAAAAAAAGGCAGCAAACAGCTTCCATCATAGGAATAAATGATGGAAGATTGCACATGTTAAGTATCTGAAGTATCTGTCTTTCCTTAATAGTAGGACAGAATTTTTTTTTTACCAAACAGTTATAATTTGGTAAATAGCAAGAGGTATCAAACACCTAAAATATCTGTATTTTTATATAGTAGGACAGTAGTTTTTTTTTACCAAACGCTCTACTTTGGTAAATAGCAAGAGGTATCAAATGCTGAAATATCTGTATTTTTTATATAGGACAGAAATTTTTTTTTACCAAATGGTTTTCTTTGGTAAATAGCAAGAGGTATCAAAGACTGAAATGTATGTATTTTTTTTATAGGACAGAATTTTTTTTTTTACTAGTCCTAGTTTGGTAAATAGCAAGAGGTATCAAACACTGAAATATCTGTATTTTTTATATAGTAGGACAGTAGTTTTTTTTTTTACCAAACGCTCTTCTTTGGTAAATGGCAAGAAGTATCAAATGCTGAAATATCTGTATTTTTCATATAAGACAGAAATTTTTTTTACCAAATGGTTTTCTTTGGTAAATAGCAAGAGGTATCAAAGACTGAAATGTATGTATTTTTTCTATAGGACAGAATTTTTTTTACCAGTCTTAATTTGGTAAATATTAAGAGTTATCAAACACTGAAATCTCTGTATTTTTTTAATAGTAGGACAGCAATTTTTGTGTACCAAACTGGCTCCTTTGGTAAATAGCAAAAGGTTTCAAACACTGCATTATCTGTATTTTTTATATAGTGGGACAGAATTTTTTTTTAACAAACCACTTTTGGTAAATAGCAAGAGGTATCAATCACTAAAATATCTGTATTTTTTAATGGTAGAACATTTTTTTTGTACCAAACTGGTAAATAGCAAGAAGTACCAAACACTGAAATATCTGTATTTTTTTATAGCAGAACAGAAATTTTTCCGTACCAAATGCTCTTCTTTAGTAAATAGCAAGCGGCATCAAACACTGAAATATCTGTAGGACAGAAATTTTTCTTTAGCAAACTGGCTGGGACCTCATGGCGAATCACAAGGCCATTCTCGCTAAAATGTCCGGTAAGCAAGAAAGGCCCGATTTGCCGCGAGATCAAACTTACAAATCTCGCTTGCTCATACCTATTAGCCACAGATGTCCCCCACTTGCACCTGTGATTTTGTTCACCTTTTCCCCCTCATTCAAGAGAAATTGGGGATCAGGTGCTTGAAGCCTGCAGCAATGTGTAACAGGGTAGATTTTTTGATGGGAATTTTTTTTTGTTTTGATGATGGCCTAAAAAAAATTTTAGGGAGTGTTAGTCACAGGTGTCCTCCACTGGTACCTACATTTTTGGATATCTCTGTTTCAGAGAAATTGGGGTTCAAAGTAGGGAAGGAGACAAGGTAGTGTAGTATGACATTTCTAGTTTAGGTATAAATTTGGGGTTCGCACCTTTAATTTCAGGCTTCTAAACACATTTTTAAAACTGCAACCTTGATGTTCAATTTTAACCATTTTTTATATATTTTGAAAGTTGTTAAAGGTGGGGAGATAAAATTAATAAAAATAGCTATGAGGGTCCCGTGTACCTTGAAAATTTCAGGTCAGTAGGACATATGGAGGTTTGTACTGGGGAAAATGTAAGGCTGCAGTACTTGTCATGCTGCATTCATGCACATACACAGCTGTGAAACTTTCCTAACGATCACGCCCCCTGGTAGATTTATTTCACTGTAGATTTTTTTTCATTACACCAGAAGGGGAATACCCCTGCTCCTCAGCAGTATCTAGGGGAGGAAGGGAATCCCCCATCAGCAGCAGAAGGGAGCCACAACATGGAGACTGAAGTGCCACAGGTTGCCAACCCCTGCTCTAGATGATAGAAAATGACTTCCATGGGTGCTGCCAAGCATTAAAACTGTTCAGGTACAAAGGAGCCTTTAAATGGTCTCTTAGTCAGTTTTAGTAGGCCACACAATCATGGGGAAGATAGCCAACTTTTGACAGCTGTTCAGAAAACAGTCACTGACACCCTCCACATGGGAAGTGTAAGCCACAAAAGGTCATGCCTAAAGAAGATGGCTGTTTACAGAGAAAAAGGTGCAAGGGAACAGGGATGACCCCAGGCTTGAGAGCATTGTGAAGCACAGCTCATTCAAGAATTTGTGGGAGATTCACAAGGAGTGGACTATCAGTGCTTCTAGAGCCACCACACAGACATTTTCAGGACATGGGCTACAACTGTTGCATTCCTTGTGTCAAGCCACTCCTAAAGAACGAGGTCAGAAGCATCTTACCTGGGCTAAGAATACGGACTGGACTTAGTGGTCTAAAGCCATTAGTGGACAGGCACATAACCCAAGTTGCTGGAAATCCAGCATGACGTTTCCACAGGCACCGATGATTTGGGGAGCCATGTTATCTGTTGGTACACTGTGTTTTATCAAGTACAAAGTCAGAACAACCAGCTACTAGGAAATTTTAGAGCACTTCCCACTTTCCCTCTGCTGACAAGCTTCATAGTAGATTTAATTTTCCAGCAGGACTATAGACTATTGAAAATCTATAGGGTATTATCAATGTACCAAAATATTGACAAAGATGAGACAGGAGACCCAAAAATCCAGATGAGCTGAAGGCTGCTATCAGAGAATCCAGGGCTTCCAAAACACCTCAGCCATGCCACTGGCTGATCCCTTCCATGCCATGATGCAGTAATTCATGGAAAAGGAGACCAAGTATTGAGTATATGCATGGCCATACTTTTCAGTAGGCTAAATATTCTGTATTAAAATTTAATTTTTTTCATGGTCTTCTATGATATTCTAGGTTACTGAAATACTGGATTTTTGTTTTTTAGTACCTGCATGCTATAATCAGCAAAATAAAAAGAAATAAATGCTTGAAATATCTCACTCTGGGTGTAATGAAGTGGTATAATATGAATTTCATTTTTTGAATTAATGTACTGAAATTTATTTAACTTTGATGATTTTTTAATTTATTGAAATGCATCTGTATAGGTGGGAATTGATTTTTAAATGTAGGCTAGTGCCTGGATGGTTCATTGCAAAGCCCCTTAACAAATGATTCTTGCCAAAATTTAAGGGAGCCAGTGGAACCTATAGGAGGAGTATTTTTTTTCATGGCAAAAAAAATAAATAAATTTAAAAGGTATTGGGACCACCCTCAAAAAATAAAAACTAATAAAAAAAAATATATATCCACAAGGGAGGCCTGCAAGCCAAAGTTTAAAGCTCTGCTATCCCAAGGCCAACATTTAACCTCAGCTAACAAGGTGGAAATCCTAGGGCATGGTTCATGGTTGACCTAATAACCGTAAGATGCCCTTGTCCTATGGCTCCAAAACAAGGCCAAATCATCACCCTTTTACCAACATGCTTAACAGCTGGTATGACGTATTTGTCCATGTTTGCCTGTCTGCTAGCAATCATGACCATACAGTTGAAGCAAGAGGTAGCTTTTGGGTTTCTTACTTCACAAATTTCTCTGAACATTGCACAGTCTGACCTTGGGGCAAACTTGCTCAGAAGTTCACTCCTGGAAAGAATGGCAAATATCATGAACGTTTACTGCCTATGAATAACTTCACTGTGGAGTTAGTGAAATATGCTTGAAAATGGACTTGCCCTGCCTCGGTTGATATACACCAGCAATTACTTCTCCAAGATCATGGCCAATGTTTTACCTCCTTGGTCTGGTCATGGCACACACCTAAATGCATCAGAAAAGCAAACTTGTGCCTTAAGACTAACATCCCTGCAAGCCACAAGGTGCGCCAAAAAATTAACACAGGAGGTGGTGATATGAACGAATGAGTAAAACACAAAAAAACAAAGCACACACCAAAATTCTGATGTTCGTAATCTTTTATAAAAAAGGATATACAATGCTGTCTAAACACTAACATCAGTTGATCAAATGTGTTATTTTATTGCTGAGGACAAGACACAACAATAAACATGGACTACTATCAACTACATTTTCACTGTTTGCCATTTCCATTGATTGGCCTGTTTTTGTGAGCATCACTGGAAAGGAAGGCTTCAAGCTTGGGACGGCTGGAGATACGACTGACATAGGCAGACAAGAGAGGGAAGCCCGAGAGGCAGTCTGGAGCCAACACCAGATGGTTTCTTAACAGGTCCACCAAATTATAGTCTGCAAAGGAGATCTAAGGGAAAAAAAAAAAATTAAAACATTTAAAATACCTATACATGTATGCAGTAGAAGACTGGGCCCAACATGGGTGGCTGCTTCAGTCCCCCTCATAAAGAGAACACACATGCATCTTCCCCTATCTTCTACACCAGAATCACCATTCTTTTGGGCACATCCCTATGAATGCCAAGTATCCCAAATCTGAAAAAAATGGCACTACAGCAGCATCTCCTAGGAAGATTTCAGCTACTGCACATTACCTCAAATTTTGCCAGAAGGATGTTAAAGTCACCTTTACCCAGGCACCACTGGCAGGTATTCTCTTTCACTGTTTTTTTGATATTCATGGGCAGCAAGTTTAGATTAATAGGCCTCCTGAAACGCCAAGTCTACACCGACTTATAAATGCCCAATGTATACGTTTTTAAGCATTTATAAAATATGGGTAAACTGTTTTAAACCCTATGTGGCAGAGAAGAGTAAAAAAAAAAAAAAAAAAAAAAAAAAAAAAAAAGGGAAAGCCTCACTCATATCCTAAAATGCCAAATGTATGTCAACAGGAGTAATTGGAAGGTGTAACACTTTCTAAATGCTGCAGGATGCGATTTCTTGAAAGCCCATAACCTGAACAGGCTAAAAACAGTGCATCAATAGTTGAGCCGTGTACCTTGTGAAAGAAGAGCACAGAAAAACAGTTTCAGTTTTGCCAAACTAGAAATACACCAAAAATTAAGAGGAGTCTTCAGTTTGCCTTCAGTCTACTTTGTATGTGTTCTCTTTGATCTGAGCCAATGAAAAAAACCCATGCACTATAATTGGAGTATATACAGCAGAGTTGTCCAAACTTTCTCACCTCACCATATCTGGCCCTCTTTGCAAAATGTGTGGGGGCTGACCATTCAGCACGTACTCAAGGTTAGTGTGGGCATGGTCTGTGCGTGTTCCGCACAGCTCACACCCACCAGGGTAACGTGAGGAATTCCCTGTGCATAGAGTCCGGTGTCAGTGTGGGCTCCATGCAGAGCAGGTACTTGGAATCAGAGTGAGCGTGGTCCGTGCAGGTCCCGCACAGCATACGCCCACTATAATGATATAGGGGATTCCCATCCTGCCGAGTAGCGGGCCGATAATTGTAAGGTGGTTGATCAATTCTAATGAAATGTAAAATAGGTTCTCTGTATGTGTGTATTTATACAGTGGTCAATAGTGCTGGCGGGTTGCATATTAATGATTTTTTGACAGAGGCTGCGGGCCAGTGGAAATCTGAACACGGGCCACAATTGGCCCCTGGGGCCGGGCTTTGGACATGCTTGATATACAGCAAAGAAACACTATATAAATGGGTAGCACCAAAACAGTAATAAGAGGAGCAGTGTAAAGCATGAACATGGAGCCAGAGTGGCAAGAAGATGGAAGTCCTATTTAGGAAGTATTGATTGGGGGGAGGGGGGGTTGCGGCAAAAAAAATTAAAATAAAATAATTCACCTGATCTCCCACAGTAAAGCCTTTTCCTTCATTGTTGTTAGCAAGGATACGCTCAAAGTGACAGAGCTCAGCAGGAAGAGCCTTTATGTAGTCGTCCTTTCCATTTTCCTGAAGTAGCAAGTAAATTAAAAATAACATATCCTCAGTCCACAAATAAAATTATTCAAGAGTAAGTATTAGTAATATAAGCCTGTACTGACGAGTCATACTTACATAGTTTTGATAAATCATACGAACATATTTCAACCGGAGATCTTCGACCCCATCATTTACCATGTCTATTCTGGAAGCCTCGATTGGATTTTTCCCATAAGCATCTATAAAACATGCAACAGTTGCACACTATGTACATTGTAAACCACATCATACTATGCTGGTCAATATGATCACTGGTATTATAATTTATCTAGGTGCTAGAACAGGAAAGCAGAAAAAAAAAAAAAAAAACATTTACATACACCCCCCCCTTCCCTGAAAGGGGTAAAACAGATGTAGACTTTTTCCTCCTGGATTCCATCCAGCAGCACCTCTCAGCCTATGGATTTCCATTATTACAGCAGCCGGCTTCCTACACAACATGATACTGAGGTTTTTGTTTTTTTACTTTAGTGTTGAAGTGAAGGGCCTATAATCCTTCCAGAACTGCAAAGATAAAGACAACTTACCATGATTTCTACCAAGATGACGGAGAATGGCATTTGACTGATACATAGTAAAATCCCCATCTTTAAATCCTGGAAGCTGACCAAACACCTGTCAAGCAAAGAACATATGATTAGAAAGGGAAACCTCTAGTTAAATGCAACTGATGATGTGATTCAGCATAAAGTGCCTTACCTTTGCCTGTTTTCTAATCCTCTATTTTCCCTCAGTGCCTCCCCGAGAGGATATTGAAATTACTTTAACACCCCTACCCCCAAACAAACAACTTACAGCCTCTTTTTTGAGATCCCCCTGCTGCCACGTGTCAAATGTCACCACCTCCTCTTTCCAATCCACACCCTGGTCAGCCATAAGCATGCGCATGGCTTCACAGCGACCTGAGACACAAAGCAACAAAGATAAGAGTTTGCCAATCATCACATTACCCAGATCTGGGAAGCTAATGTATATGCATATAGTATTTAGAGCCAAACTGGACATAGTGAACATTACTGCCTTAAATATAATTCACACTTTGTGAAAGCTACTGAATCCAGAATACTGAAATTTTATTGACTGGCCGCAAAGCAAGCAGGGAATGCCATAGATCAACTAAATTGTACCGACATCAGGCTAGAGGGCAAAATGTTCAGAACTGGATGCAAACAATTTGTTTCATATGGGACACAGGTTTACACAGCTACAGTTCTCACCTCGTGAAGCTACCAAAGCCATGTCTCATGCCAACACTTTCTGTCAACATTGACAAAGACAAGTTTGTTTAAAGTTCCAAATGGTTGTTTAAAGGCTTTATTGGATAAAAGGCAAAACTAAAAAAAGTTATATGTCAACCTAAAAAAAAAAATCATAGTTGCAGAGCAGAAAATATGTTTTGTACATATTCAAGTCCACTACAGATTACAATTCTCTGTTACCAAGTTATATATTACTAGGACACAAGATCATTTCTACTTACCCTTGACATTGAAGTACACGATTGTGTATTCAGGCACTGAAAAAAAAAAAAAAAGAAAAAATAGATAAGCAATTTACATGCACAAAAAACAGGAAAGGAAGAAGTATCAAACACTTGATGAACTTATTCCCACTCCAATCCATTTCCATTCCCAAATCATTTCTTCAAGGCATTTTTCTGTTCCTGCAGAATCTGGACAAAACATGGAAAGAAGTGAACTCTTTTGCCCCGATACTTTTAGGCATCTGCCCCACTCCAAGATGTTTCAGTTCAGGAATATAACTGTTTACTGCTGAACTGGTCTACTCTGCCCTCCCTGCCACTGCAGAGCCTTGGCTGTGCCACACCACATTAGCTACCATAGATTCATTTATACAGCTTCTGAAAAAACATTTTGCCTTGTTTTGCCCTGGCAACAACTGTAAAAGCAAAAAATACAGAGTTTCAAAAGAAAAGGAAAACTTTTCAAATGGGAACACTTATTCCAGGGAGAATCTCATTTTTATGAGATTTTTATGACATTTAAAACTCAGTAACACAAGAGGTACTGGACAACCACACGGTTACATAAATATCACGATTGTTTATACATGACTATGGACTTGGTAAAGCTCGTGTAAAAAAACTTGTGTAATATGTTATCGCTATATAAATACATTTTATTTACAAACGTAAAACATACCTGTCATTCCAACCCTTCGCCAGTATACCCTGTGAAGGTTTATTTCTTTTTATTTGCATTTTCTACTACAACTCTTATTTTCTATACCCCATAACCCATGTTTTTTTTTAATAAAGATTATGGTTCAGGAAATACAATTATCGTACAATTGTATTTAATGTCTATAATTGTAATGTCCAATTATAGAGGCACATTAGTGCAGCTGTGTCCACTGTATTTATTACTGTTGGACACTGGACAATGAACTGAAGGACTCTCACAGATTTGGCACATCTTTCTAGATCTGATTGTTGAGTCTAGTCTTGGATCTCTAGGTTGATGTTTCCATGAAGTAAGCTGCCTCACCATAGCCAATGCACAGTAATTGTATGGCTCACATTCTGCATTTTTATGACTGGTCAAACGTTAAAGTTGACATCAGAACTTGTGATTACCATACTAATAGTGGCAATACTACCTAATGCTGAAGTACCAAAAACCACATTAAAATGTTTAAAATTTTTTAATAAAATTATTAAATATGGACATAATCAGACTGCCAGGAACGTTAATTTGCATTTTAATTTTGGGCTCCTAGGCACACTTTCTTATGAAACAGCAACCCAAATGTTCAATATTCAGAAGCTTTTTAATATCATGATCCCCATATCTTGAAATTCTTTAAATAAATTTTGGTTTCTAGTAGCTACAGTTAGGTCCATAAATAACTGGAGAGAAACAACTTTTCTAATTTTGGTTCTGTACATTACCACAATTAATTTTAAATGAAACAACTCTTTAATTTAGTTTGTTGAACAAAAAGCTTGTATAAAATGTGAGGAACTAAAGCTTTTTTTTTTTTTTTTTTACACTGTTTAGTCTCTGTCCAAATATTTATGGACCTAACTGTATGTCAAGTCATTACAATCAACAATTTAGGAAATCTGAAAGATTGAACACGGTGAGTTGTTAGGCTGCAGAATCTGACAAGCAGACATTACACATGCACAGCTATCACACTGCGGATGGATACATTTCACAGGCAGTTTTTTATTGCCCATAGAATATGGGCAGTGATGAAAGGGGGCACTGGCTGTCCTGCACCCATCACATGCATGATGCTTTTAAAGCATCACATTTTTACATTATAGAAAGAGTGGGGGGGCCCCTCCTCTTTTGTCATTACTGCCATGGTGGTAAAGACTGCAGGGTAAATCTGCAGCCTCATAGGGTATTTGTGCCACATATCCCAGGTGGCTGTGGGCTGCTCCTTCTGCGCATGCTTGCTCAGCTTCCCTCTTCTGATGCTCACCATTCCATCAAGTGCTAATGCCCAATGAGATTAGCACTTGATGGAAAAAAAAAAAAAATGTTTGCACTACCTAGATTTAGCACTTAGAGGCCAGATCTAAAGTCAGAATGAATTCACACTGACAGTAAGGTTGCATTTGGTCCATTTACCCTTCACTTTTTACCCCTCATTGCTGCTTGAAAAACTGCTAGCCTGAAAAAGCCCAGTACTTACTGCCTGTTACCAATCCCAGGTGCATAGCAGTTGCCAGGTAGTCACTCCGCAGTAAAAAAACTGGGCTGTTTACCCCTCCTAACGTGAACTAAGCCTAATTTGTTACGCCACATTGATCACACTATTAAAACATGAAACACTAGAAAGCTGGATTAAAATACACACCACTGAATAGTTTGGGCGAAGAAAAAAAAAAAAAAAAAAAAAACCCACACACATTTTACAAGCCAGGCATTAGTAGATTTCACTGAATAAAGGCTATTAACATGAAATTTTGAGTTGTTAAATCTCTGTACAAGCGCCAATATATTGTTGAATAAATCTGACCAGTTGTCAATACCCCACACACAAACAGCCATGTAAGTTGAGATCAGCAAATTCACTTGTTTAGCTTTTCCAAATTCCCTCCCCTAAGTGCCCTTCACAATCAACTGGCACAAAGGCTCTGCCCTGGATGTTTGTGTGTTTTTTGTTTTTTTTTATCATCATTTACAGTAAACCACAGAAAGCAGCCACTAAAAAATTGTGTTTTCTACACTTTGTAGAGTTTTTATTTTTTTATTTTGTATTAGCGACAATAGTTGTAAGGTATTAGTGGTGTACCCAGGGTTTGCTGTTGTGACCCTTACCGTTTACCATTTTTGTAAATGATATAGAGTTTAAAAGTACCATTTCTGTGCTTGCAGAGGACACCAAACTATGTATTGGAATTAGGTCCATACAGGATATCTATAGGCAGACATGGATGTATTGTTTGATTGGGCAGCCAGTGGCAAATGACACTTAATATTGATAAATGTAAAGTTATGCACTGGTTGGGGGGGGGGGGTAACAACATGAATGGTTCATACTATCTAGGGGGAGTCAAAAATAGAAAAGTATCTGGGGGGGTTTTAGTAAATCATAGACTTAATAGCATGCAATGCCAAGCTGCAACATCTAAAGCTAGCAAGTACTTTCTTGTACTAATAGAGGAAAAGACTGCAGAGATGGAGACATAATTCTGCCCCTGTACAAAGCATTGGTCAGACCACATCTGGAATATGCAGTCCAGTTTTGGGCACCAGTTCACAAAAAAGGACAATTTTGGAATTGTAGAGAAGGGAGATTAAACTAATGAAAGGAATGGAGGAGCTCAGCTATGTGGAGAGATTAGCTGAACTCTACTTTACCTTGAGAAGAGACATTAAAGGGGGGATATGATGGCCCGATATAAATAGTTCATATACAGAAATCTGTTTTCAAATATTCACTTTAAGACCATTACAAAGTACAAGAGAAAAGAAATTTATTCTCCAGGTAAGGAAGGGATTCTTCACAGTAAGGTCTGTAAAAATGTGGAATCGGCTGCCTCAGTAGTTGTTTCAGCAACTACTATATATTGCTTTACGAAAAAGCTGAATGCTTTTCTAAGAAGCACAGAATATAACTGGGTAATAAAGTTTCAAAGTGAAGATAGAGCTTTTTGATCCAGGGAACAGGAGTTTGTCTCACTGGATCAGGAAGAATTTTTTCCCTTGTGGGAGCAAATTGTACCAGGGGTTTTTGGTCTTCCTCTGGATCAACTATCTCTAGAGGAGTTTTTATCTGGGATATGTATATTTCCCTAGGGGTTGAACCTATGTAACAAAGTGCTATGAATACTGGCACCTATATATTTTAGAGATCAAATCCGAATACTGGGATGAAGGTCTTTTCCACCCAGTTTTCCAAATTCCCTCGTAGCCTCTGTATACAAAGGTTAGCAATAGGCAAGACAGAATGCAGGGTGTGCAGAACAGGAAATGTTTACTCAAGTATAAAGTTAAATAAGATAGACATTCCACTAAAATATGTACTACTTTCAAGAACAAAAACCTATCCAAACAGCGGCTAACCATTACAGAAAAGATGATCATTATGAAACAAAAGAATGCTGATCGCCATAAATTTGGATCCAAGGTTCAGCTTGGAGGAGTGAGCATTCCTGCATGCAGCCCATCCCAGGTAACTACACATGATCCCAAAAGAGTGACTAGAAAGACAAGCAAAAAGCTTTTAAGAATGAAGTTGACCAAAGACACCTCATGTAGCTTTTAATGCATCCTGTGAAAAAAAAAAAAAAATATATTGCAATCATTGCATTTGTTCATGCACATTTCTTCTGCTGAGCTTTTTCCATAAGCTGCAAACAGCAATAACTTCTAAACTAATTTCAGCAGATCATTCTTCAGTCTTTGTTTCGTCTACCGATCTTTTCTATTATTCCTTTTTAAAGTTTGACACCTATGGTCATACTGACTTTCAGCCTATAAAGACATCTCCTTAATAATGCAGGGAAGTAAATTCATTCTGGCTAGAAGTTTGACAAGATTTGCATTCATATTGTACATACAAAGCCCTGGAGACTACAGCAGAAGTAAGCAGTAAAGTATTTACCATGTTAGCCACTAAAACATTGACTTTTATAACATGGAGGAACCTTTACAATAACTTTCAAGTCTTCAGGGAACCCCTACTATATGCACAGCTCACAGTACATTAGCGTGGTGGTCATTGCAAAGAAGGTCACCCTTAGAGATAGCCAAAAAGATCATGAGTGTTACCTAAACGGACACGAGAGGTACAAATTGCTCAAGCAACCCCTAGAGGATCCTCGGTTTGGAAACACTGGGTTAGACACGCTATCAGGTTTTTGTTTGTCTCCATTTGGGAGATGCAATAAGTTTGTATTGGTGACCACCATCCCAGAGAACAACAGTGAATGGGAATCCTAAACTTTTAGAACAAGAACGGAGAAGCCTTTCACAAGAGCACCTGTTCAAGAAGCAGTTGCTTTATTTTATCCTGGGCCTTGAAAGCAAGGGGAAATTTACCCAGTGGTACCATTAAGGCAAAACTAAATTTATTGCATGTGGATAAACTTTTGCCAAAATCAGCAAGTAGGCATAGCATACTTGTCAATCATAGCAGACACTACCTGCACGCACTGCATCCCCCAAAGCGGCCATCTTTACCACGACCTACAAGTCCATGCCCCTTTGGCCACTGGATGACAATTCTGCACAGGTGTTTTATTGACTTCAGAATTGAGCATGCATTGTGCAGTATAAAAAAAAAAAAAAAAAGGGAGGACATGAAGGTGTGGGAAATTGGTTTTCACATAAAAGACTTTGCATTTCCTTGTCAAGTGGCATAGAGTGGTCTGTTTATCCTCTTGCAATTATAATGTACATAAATTTTGCCAAGCCCAAGTAAACTTGATAAAGTGCATAAAAAGAGTGAGAGCTGGGGTCCTACACGTTTGCCCCCCCCCCCGGCTCTCTTGCCAAAACCCTCTACCGCCTGGTGGCTTTGTTTTTGGTCGGAAAACAATATTATCTGCTTTAAACCAGAATTAAACATGCTGGAGTCCATGATAAAGACAACAGATTGCTGCAGATCAGCACATATGCAACCAGAATATGAAAACCGTGTAAATATTACAATATTAACATTTGGGATTCCTTTGAATATAAGATACACCATGCTTTGCAAGAACTAATTCTAAAGGCCTACAGCTATATAAACCTCCTGCCAAAGCAACCAGAGATAGATGGAGCACAATAATAAGAAACTATTGCAGATCATCCTCTAGTGATGACAGCTAATATACAGAAGGTAAACTCCATCTAGAGAAAGCTTTATCAAAATACAGCAGCAAAGGATAGGGATTGATGGAAAAACAATTACAGGCAACATATGTAATTTTCAAACGTCAGCAATAGTTAAAGAAAGTATTAAACACATGTAAACATCGATTACTGGCATAAAATGATAAAACTCATACATTTGTTAATCCAGAATAAAGCTGCAGAGCCATGCACTTACTGATTACAGCTATGGATACTGCCGACTGAATCAGGTGACTCCGATCTATCACTCTACACCACAGATACAGCTCTTTATAAAGAACGTGGCGTGATGGGCTCGGCTGACACGCCCACCCACAGCCGATCCTCTCATAGGCTGTAGTGAGCGGGAGAAAAAGAAGAAGAGGGCGGGACTTGTACTTTTTATTGGCGTCAGTCCCTGCTTGTGACAGGGTGAGTGTTTTTGAATAAGCTGAGGCAGCTTTAAATTCAGTACAAAGGCTGTATGTAATGTATAAAACATAGGCTTTGTACTTACTGTACAAGCAGCTCATAGGTATGCATTATTTTAGTAGAGGCTCCTAATATTTTTAATAAAAATATAAAGGATAATTACCAATTAAACAACTCCAGCCCCAGCAAAACATTCTTGAAACAGAATCAAATGAAAAAAAAAAGAATACCAACAAAGTCTTTCTACACCACCTTTGATGCTGTGCATATGAAAAAAAAACCCTATACAAAATGTTAACAGTCCCTGAACACCTTCAGTAAAAATACAAGGAAAAGCAATAGACTCACTTTAAATAAGGAAGGAAGGAAATGGGATTTAGCCCAGGCATGGGCAAACCATGGCCCACGGGCCCTATACGGCCCAATAGGGATGTTTCTCTGACCTTTGGGTGGTCTGTGGCTCTGGCTGGTGCCTGTTGTCTCCCCACTCCTGCATGCTGGTTCCAAACACAGCTTTTCAGATTTTATCCAATTACCCATTGATAACTGTTACTATACATGAATAAGTGATATTTCTATTGGAACAGTGAACCTCTAATCTCTAAATATCTAAAAAAGAATCACACAAATTCTATCCAATTATCTATCCCACATTGATACTTACAAAAACACAATATAAAGAAACATTTAACATACTACCAAGTTCTCAGAGACCCAAAACATATAAACGCTCTCTCTCAAAGCATCCAAACGCTTATGATTGTTACATCAACTAATATTGAATTGGCTTGAATCCAACACTATATTGCATCCTAGGGTTGCTATATCCCCTGAGGAAGCCCATTTGGGCAAAACGCGTCAATATGAGACCCAGTCCTCTGTCTCACGATCTTTGTTTTTAAGGTTTTTTTTGTACTTAATATTCATAAAAATTACACTGTTTTTTATACATAACTACCTCAAGTCTATGGTGCCTTTTGAGAAGCCTATCTGTGCCTTTCTTCCTTCTATGTATAGTCCAATTTCTGAACACCAAAGGCTTCGGCACCCAAACCATTTGATTGGGAAAATACATTCTTATCAAGCAAAGGAAGTGCCGCTAGCTTTAGAATATTATCATTTTAGTAGATACAGAAAATACCTGTAGAACTTTTCAAATATGGGAGCAAAATGGAAGTTGGTAGAGGCAGTGGTGCTTTGCTGACCTGACCCAAAGGGCTGAGATTGTAAGGAACAGCAAGGTAAATGGCAAGAATGCCAGTTTTGCAAAGCAAGGTAAGGAGAAGGATAATTAAAGCAGACTTAAACTCAAGGTTTTTATTTTACATAAAAGGGTAGACAACCTTTTTTTAACTGCAACATCCTTCAACATCCTTTCCTATCAAGGGATCTGCAGAATTAAAAGTAGGATATTTTTATTTTTCAGTCCAGTTCTAGTTGGCAAACAACTAAGAGGATATGGGAGCCTTTGATACATATAAATATGAAAACAATTGGCATGAATGTAAAATGTCAACTAGTGAAAAAGTATTACAGAAAAACCATGGAGTACAAGGGGAAAGCAAAGAAAGAGGTTTTGAAGCTCGAGAGTTTTAAGTCAAGCTATGAATGTATTATTATATATTTACTTCATATATAACAAGGTCATAAAAATACATAGTTCACAAACCTAGAACATGTAGTACATTGTCTTGCCTGGTTATGTTATACAAGAAACACAGAAGTAAAAGTATTATTGCAGTTTAACATAACATGTTCTGTTAGTTACACCTATTTCTGTTCTGAGTCACAGAAATGGGGTGTTTTACTAGACAAATTGTTGCTAGCATGAACAGTAGACAGCAAAGAAAAATGAGAAAAGGTAATACTATAATAAGACCGTATTTTCGGTATACAACTCCCCGACGCATTTCTCCCAGATTAGGCTTCCTCAGGAGGATATGACTTTATACGATTTATGGTCTGTGTGCACAGAAGGAATATATATCAGTGACAGTTGGAAATCACAAATAACTATACATAGTAAACTGTTATATGCAATGATGGTTATATTGCAAATTGATGTGTAAATTTTCAGATATAGTAAGAAGAGATACAACTATGTCTGGTATGGGGTCCTACCTAATTCTCATATGAATAGGAAAATTATAAGATAGTATAAAAAATAGTACTTACAGATGGTATAGTGATTGGTTCTGAGTGATATATTCAGGACAGTAGTTCTTAAAGTAATGTTGATACACTGAAATATTGTCATTAATAATATATAGCTTAGTTGATCTGTTTAGATTGCAGACGTAATAGTATGTAACATTCATAGAAATGAAACATTAGAATCATGGTATAGGGGTATATGTACTTATCACTGACAAGAGAGTCAAGATATAGGGATTGTTAAAAAGTAAGGATATTGATCTTATGTAAAATATAATGGCTTACCAAGTAGGATTCATTTAAACTAACAAAATTGTTGAGTACCAATTGATAAGAAATTAGGGTGAATAAGGGTATTCATTCTGTGGTCTTGTGCTTATAAAAGGTTGCAGGTTGTATAGTGAATGTATAGAAGTTGAAGACCTATAGAGTAAAAGGGAAGATGTTTATATTCAGTAAGTCATGTGGCAAGAAATCAAGAGAGGGCTATTTGTATAAAGTATATTAGTATGGTATCTTATATCCTATACAATGTATATCTACCACATAGTTACAATTAGTTAAGAGTACAGTGTGTAGAGGGTGAAAGTAATGATTAGAATAAAAATTCCTGCTTAAGGTAGGAAGTACCTTCAGTGTTTTTATGTTGGATCTAATTAAGCTTCCGTTACTCAGATCAACTGCTGCAGGTGTGTGCATACATCAAGAGTGCACGCGTCTGCAGCGTGAGGAGAGAAGAGAGATACAGTTACCTCCCCCCCACAATGCCCCTGATTCATCAATAAAATCTGTGTGCCATTAGAAAGAATGATTTTTTAGGGGAACAGTGACTTTTAATGCAAGATCGCCAGTGTAAAGCTGCCGGATATGCGCGGCTCCGGCCGCGAGCTTTTTCAGTTGCTGAATAGCGCGATGGCGTACGATTTCGGATCGCGAATATGAATGCGCGAGCGATCATCTGATTCTGCTTAATGAATCAGGGGCAATGTCTTTACGTTTGATGGCCGTACCTACCTCCAGGTACAGGGCGTCGCCATGGGAACACGTTGTGCTCCCTCCTACGGGAACCTGTACCTGGGGGCATGGGAGAAAATCCTTTTTTTTACAACCTGACAGGGCTCATTACCAACAATACATCTTTTTTTGGAAAAGATACATAGATGATATTATCATATTTTGGATAGGTTCTCGATCCTTACTGCTAGAATTTTTTGACTCCATACAGTCTAATAATTTCTTGTATAACATAACCAGGCAAGACAATGTACTACATGTTCTAGGTTTGTGAACTATGTATTTTTATGACCTTGGTATATATGAAGTAAATATATAATAATACATTCATAGCTTGACTTTAAACTCTTGAGCCTCAAAATCTCTTTCTTTGCTTTCTGCACTCCATGGTTTTTCTGTAATTTGATATACTAAAGAGGGAGGCCCAACTGCAAAGACTCCTATTATCTTGGGGAGAACAGGGAACATCCCAATCCCCATCACCCCCTCCTTCCCCCCTTTCTCCCTTCCGGTATTACCGGATATTTGTATTAGTGAAAAATTATGTTCAACACCAAGAACTCCAATATTCTACCAGTGCATCATATGAAATTTTTAGGTGTTTAGGAGAAGAGATCAAATGTCTCCTACTTGCAGATGCGTTAGTAGGCCTGATATATCCGTGAAGGTTTTAATTTATCCAGGTCACTGTATAACTAGCAGAAGTTAGTCACATTCAACTAGATTGTTGGAATGTAGAAGACTTTGGAAGCTCTCCAAACTGAACTGATGAAGCAACTTGGGGAGCTGCAAAATGTCTTTAGCATTACAAGAACAAGTTTAGTCAAATGTGACTAACTACTACTATATAACCCTTGACAATATTGCTGCATTTTCATTCACAATGGCTACCGTAATGGTGCTTTCTTCTTTTAGAAGACCATTTATCACACTAGGGGGCACTACGACTTGCACGTAAATGGTCGGCAGTGCGAGCCCTGAGAAGGGCCAATGCGCAGTCTAAGCAGTAACCAGGTATTTTCCAGAGCCTCTAGTGGTGAGGATGTTGTGCTGCTGGTTACTGCCAGGTTGCAGTCCTTAGGCACACCAGGATGGGGAGGATGATACACGGTACCAAATCAATAAGCAGAAGATTTGTTAAGGAAGGCAGGCAGCAAGCTAGAGAGGTCAGGTCACAAGCTGGGGATCACCAGGGATCCAGGAAACAGACACATGTGACATGGGCCACTGCAGACACAGGGAACACAGGAGACACGGGAAACAACAGGAGACACAGGAACAACCACAGTCAAAGAAGGAACACTGGAACAGCACAAGGGAAAAGGCTGGGAAACAACAGACTGGGCAATAAGGGTTTAACACAGGAGCTGGACAAGGGAAACACTGAATTAGGCAACTGGTGTACAGGAACTTGCTTAGCAAGCTAGGGGGCTCAGCACTAGTGCAGACACATTGCATGAATGATGAATGCTGTGTCTTAGCTAGCTACCGTATTTTTTGGACCATAAGATGCACTTTATTCCCCCCAAAAGTGGGGGGAAAATGGGGGGTGCGTCATATGGTCTGAATGCCCTCCTGTGCTTCCAAGGGGGACCCGGCAGGCAGCTGCAGTTCCATCTAGCCTGGCATCCCCCCTGCAGCATGGCCCCCTCAGTTTTGCAGCCTCCCCTGCCCAGATTACAAAAAACATAAAGCCGTCCACCCCTACCTTATCCTATGGATCGCTCCATTCCCTGTGTTTATGAGAAGCTCACGTCTTTGGAGGTGCTGGGGATGTCTTTCTGTGTGAGAAGGGTCCGTGTAACAGTGGGGAGTGGGAAGGGAGGCAGAGAGAGTAGGAGGAGGGCAGTGTGAGGTGAGCAGTGCTGGTTAGCAGTTTTTTTTCATTGTGCAGCACATCATTTTCCTATGACAGGTGAGCTGTAGCTTTCCTGTCACTATAGTCATGTAGTGCAATATTTGTGCTATGTGCAATGTGTCTGTGCAATGTGCTTTGTGTAATGTGCAATGTGCAATGTGCAATCTCTCTCTCTCGTTAATATTATTCTGCTATATTTTAATAAATATTTCTTTATACAATGTTTTTTTTTCCTTGTTTTCCTCCTCTAAAACCTGGGTGCGTCCTATGGTCAGGTGTGTCTTTTGGGTCCGAAAAATACCGAAAGGGTATTTCCGAAAGGGTATTTCCTGACTGGCCAGCAGGATAGGCAAAACTGATAAAGCTTGGCAATATAGGCACGCCCAGAGTCAGAACTGCCTCTATGCGCAGGAGAGAGGCGTCTGCGCTTTAGTGAGGAAGAGGTAAGTGTAACACCATTATATGTGAATAGAAACTTTCTCCCTTGTGCTGACCATCAACATAAGATGATATTCTTTTTCTTACATACTATCCTCGTAAAGGGACAATATTTCTGCCACTGACTAACAATGTAAGGGTAAAATACACTAACCACCTAGGCAAAATGGAGTTCAACAGTCATCAAACAATAAACCAGGAAACATTATAATGACAATCAAAGTAGCCAGGTCATTTACACTGACCACTAATATAAAGGAACTTTTATCATGTAGTCCAGTCCTTTTCAATGTATATTACACTTTTTCTTAGGAGGATCCACTTACTATAAAATGCATAAAAATAGGAGGAGGGGTGTAGTCCACCACTAGAATGCATAAACAGGTAGCAATATAGTCCAATGGCCAAAACAGTGGTTAAAGGGTTTTTAATAGGGGTTTCAAAATACCAGGCACCACAGAGATTTCCCTAAGAAAAGGATGTTGAATGGTTATGGAATAAAATTATAGTATGCAGCCTTCCAGCTTCTCTCACTTTGGGCCTGATTTATTAAAGTTCTCCAAGACAGGACAAGATAGATTATCATGGGAGGACCTGGATGATTCAGCAAACCTACAATGGATCTGCTCGATGATCAAAAACAAAACTGTCAACTAACACTCAAATGATTTTTAAGAAATCCATTACAAGTTTTCTGGATTACATCCACATCTCCCATGATGTCCAATAGACTTCAACAATCCTTACCTTCTTTGTTGACTAAACACCAATTGGGTTTTGTAAGGGACAAAGACTCAACAACAGGTGTCTGCATGGCTATAGCAAGAATGGTGGCAGAAACTTTTCCAAACTCTCCCAAAACCATGCTGCTAAGGTTTGATGCTGAAAAAGCTTTTGATAAAATAGAGTGGACGCTTCTACATACGATCCTAGCCCAACCTGCATTTGGTCACAACTTCTCATCATATACCCAATACATTTATAGATCTCCCCACACTAGATTGTTGATCAACGGATCTTTGTCCTCCCAGGTGGAAATGACCAGAGATACCCGTCAAGGTTGCCCGCTTTCTCAGTTGTTTAATTTAGCTTTGAACCCTCTATTGAGGCTCCTTGAACAATTCCCTGAATTTGCAAGTATCCTTATAGGTAATTATAGGGTGAAAATTACAGTGTTTGCGGACGACTTACTTTTATATAAAGCCAAGCCAAAGACCAGTTTGCCAGACTATTCAATAAATCTTGGAAAATCTTAGGCCTTGTACCAGACTAACTGCATTAGGAGCTATCTATATCTCATTGAGTGGTGCAAAGAAAAATTGCAATATCTAGGGGTTCATATTTTAAAGAAGCCTTCTAAACTCTATTGTACCAAAATTCAACTACTCTGGAGATCAATAAAAACCCAGCTACATCAATAGTCCACTTTTACCTTTTCCAATTTGGGAATGAGTTTGGATAAAATGATACTGTTCCCAAAACTTTTATATACTATTCAAATGTTACCGATATTACAGCGCCATCAGGATTTGAAAGATCTTTACAAAATGTTCCAGTTTTTCATTTATGGAGGTAAATAGACTAGAGTGAGCATGCACAACCTGCAACTGTTAAAACCTGCAATCAGTTAAAAATGGAGGACTAAATTTCCCTGATGTGGAACTCTATAATTGGGCAGCATTAAGCCTATTCAGACCCATACTTAGATTAACAAATGCTTTCTTCCATTGGCCTCAAAAATATGCTTCACATGCACAGAGAGTTATTCCCACCTGAAGTAGTACAAAATCCACTTTTATACTCTAGCTAGAAGACATGGCATGTAATCAGAAGTCAATTGCAGCTGAATAGCCACGCATCCCTGTATCTCCCACTTAAAGGCAACCCAGATTTTCCACTTATACTCCAGGGAACATCAGGAAGAAATAGCCAGGAATTTCAATGAATGACAATTAGGTCTTTTGTTAATGGTTTAACAAATAGACTTGTTTACCGTTTACCATGGGGCTTATGTCTCCCCTCTTTACTCATACTACATGGGATTGAGTGTGTCACCCAAATGTCTGAAATGTGGTGCAGCTGAGGCAGACTTGTATCATATGTTTTGGAACTGCTCCTTAATTAAAAGATTTTGGAGATCAATAGTGGCATTTGCAATACGTCACCTGGTGCACTCTCCCGCTGTCCCGGACATGGGCTATATTTGGGGCTCTATCTGAGGACAGGTTTACATAAGGGCTGTGGCAAATTACTGACTATGATGTTTTTAGTAGCCTAGAAAACTATACTACACAAGTGGATAAGCGTAGACCCTCCTAACCTTTAACAAAAGTAAAAAGGAAGTACCCAGGGATAATTTTGCCAGATCCCAATTCATATTACAATAAAATACCTGGGTTTGTATGGAGAATGACAAGATCCCTCCTTCTGTCTGTGTTTTCCTACCAAAAAGGGCATTGCAACCTAATGGCTGAAGGGCTGTCATTCCAATTACTGAAATATCCCAATCTGTAAAACTCCGGATGAAACGGTTTGTCCGAGATACGCATTGAGAATTGTATGAAGTCATTTGGTAATCTATTGTGTATCTATGTGAAAGATAAACAAAGAAGCAGATTGATTTGAATTGGTATATAATAGAGAACAATATGTTATATTGCAGAATACCCTCATTAGAGGAAAAATTATGTGGTAAATTTTATACTTGTATGAATGAGTGAGAGTTTCACTTTAGGCAGGTTCTTGTTTGCAAGAGGATCCTAGACTTGTTAAATGTGGATCTCTTAAGAGAGGTCTTCAGCCCCAAAAAATGTTATTGATTAAGCCCCTTTGTATAACCTCTCTTTTTTCTCCAAACACATTAAACAATTACTTTCCACAAATCCAAGATTTATCGTTGTGTAAAATCTTATTGTTCATTGAACATGCTTCTAAGCTGGGGCCTCAGGATGTAGGCCATTATTCCCAGAACAAGTGCTTAGGCATTTATCCTGTTACAGAATCACATTTTGGGTTTTTTTTACCCTTTTTTCTTTTCCTTCTATTAAAGCAAACAGAAATTCTGATATTCAAGGGGGCTTATCACTGAGAAAATATAGTTCCATTTATGTCCTGGTTCTAAAAAATACTGCTTCCCTTGGACATGTGCTGATCCTCTGTCTTTAATACCTACTAGTGCCGCAGCAACCCGCATGCTTGTTTCAGGTGTGTGACTGAAAAATATCAAAATAAAACATCAGCTTTGCATGAAGGCAATTACCATTGTTTAGCTGCATTGGCAGCATCCATTAACTCTCACAGTGATGGCTTAAGATACCAGTCTTTAGTGTAGATCAGCAAGATTAAATAAGTATTTGGGTATGTTTTTCCATCTTTATTCTACAATGAGAAGTACCTTGTATGTTCTTGAAGGACCACACTTAGCATCATCATGGTTTCCCAGAATAGTTAAAAATGTTACCATGATTTAGTGGCCCTGCTTCATTTTCTTCACTATTCATAAGAAGATCCAACAAGTGGCATGCCTGATCAAGATGATATGTTAGGTCCTGTTGGCCTTTGATCTTCTAGTAGAATAATCAACTTAGCAATTAGTGCATACTTATATTAGCTTGAATTATACATTAATTAGTTTAATGGTCAGCTTGCAGTTTCATTAGTAGTGCCGCTTTTGTATAAATCTCTGAAAATCTGATGGTTAAACATCTCATCCTGATTTTTCATGTTGGCTTGTTATGCTATAGAGCATTGGTGTATGCATGGGTTCCAATTTCTATGTTGGATGTTAAACATATTTTATGCCTTGAAGAATGTAACAGAAAGAAACAAGAACATGCCAGTTGTAGTAGATGAAATAAGAAGAGAAGAAACTGTTGTGGGCTAATACTGCTGGAAACTGCCAAAAAAAAAAATCTTCTCTCTTTTGTCCATAGCACTCAATACCAATGATATGTAAAGATTAGGTATCAAGTTTATATCTCTGATAATTACCTTGATTATTTATTTATTATTAATTTTTGAATGATTAAATTGTCTGTTTTACACTAACCTTAGGATATCTAATGCAGTGTGCTTGGACCCACACACATACGTATGTATTTTAAAATGGTACCACTGTGATTAAAATGAAAATATATGTTTAGGTTACAATAATGATAACACAGGTCAACAAATAAAGAGTTTTGACAATCATCAGAAACCACAGCAAACTTTTCTAAATCAGATTTCAGATCTGTTTTCAGTTTTTCCCTAACACGTACAATTCCTGAGTTATGAGTACTATTATAGTTAACATTGTACGTGCTTGTATTTTGTACTAAAGCACCATTGAAGTGAATGGTAATACATCTTCAGTGTGAAGTAAAATAAGGCACACTGTGGTATAGATCTACTGAACAGTGTCAGTCAGGTACCATTGTTTCTTCAGAAATGCTTAGAGTATTTTCTTGTGTACTCTGTCTGGATTGTCATGGTACAGCATCTAGCAGTAGTCAGCCATCATACTTTAATTCCAAAAACCATGGTAGCGCTGCTCCCTTAACTGAATGTCCTGGTGAAAACGTTCTCCTTGTTTGTCACTCACCAAACCAAGATTTCCCTGAAGAATTCTATATGTGAGTGCAAGAAATGTATTTTTAATGACATGCGACAACCCAGTTTCTGGTATGAATCAAGCAGATTCTGAACTCGTTTCTTGTATGCAGGAGACTTATGGTTGCCCAGGAAATGTTCATACAGCCACTTGAATGCCTCCCAAGCCTCTAGCTCAGCTGTTGAGGGAGATTGTTTGAAAACATCATCCTGCAAAACAGACCTGATCTGTGGCCCTATAAATATCCCTTCCTTCATTTTTGCAGTGATTATGTTTGGAAACTTCTCAACAAGGTACTGAAAACCCCTGGAGTTTGATTTACCCATGGCCTTTACAAGGTTTTTCATCAAGCCTAACTTCATATGGAGAGTCGGCAGAAATATTTTATGCAGATGAAACAGAGACAGAAACTTAACACTGCTTGTTCCGGGCTTATAGGTATCTCTTGGTAGCCAATCACGCTTGACATAATGGTCTACCATAGATTTGCTATCCCACAGGCATAGAAAACAGCAATATTTTGTGAGTCCTCCTTGCATTCCCATCAGCAAGCAAATGACCTTTAGAACCCCACAGATGTTCCACTTGTGTGTTTTATACTGGATTGCTTCAAGTAGTAACTTCATTTTATCTTAGGACTTTAGGTTAACAGAATGGGCAATCGGTAAACTTTGTTTGGAATTACCATTATGCAGTAAGACTGCTTTCAAGTTTCTTTTAGAGGAATCAATGAAGATACGACATTCAGACAGAACATGCTCTTGTGACAAACTGTTAAAGAGTGCATTTATATCATGACAGTAGCACAGTGAGCCATCACTGGTAAACAACGATGTCAAGTTATGATTTCGTTTTCTTTAGTGAGTTACAGTTACACCATTTGCAAGCAAGTGCTTTTGTTTAAGCCTTGAGACAAGAAGTTCTGCTTTGTGTTTGGAGAGATTTAGATCACAAATGAGATCATTCAGCTCCGCTTGTGTAAAGGTCTCTGGTTCTGAATCTTCATCGGCCAAGTAGACAGTATCAGATGATTCGGGGTTGTAACTGTCTGCAACTCCAGCGCATTCCTCATCACCTTCTACAGAAGCCATCATGTGGCGGCACCTGAACTGGCAAAGAATCATCATGGAGAAAAGGCCTAATTGCAGATTCGAGGCTGGGATATACAATTTTGTGCTTAGCTTTACCTGAGAATCCACTTTTGTTGACGTGGCAAAAATAGCAGTCGATTAGATGGTCTCGCGGTTCTTTCCACACCATCAGGATTGCAAATGGCATTGCTGCTTTGCGCCGATTAAGCCAATCACGCAGTCCGTTGAACAACTTGTACAGGTGACAAAGTGGCCAATACAAAAACAGTAGTGTACTCACAAAACTTAAAAGACAATTTAATGCATAGGGGTAGGGTAATTCAAAAAATCAATCAATCAATCTAACTTACCTACCCTTATGCATTACATTTTTTTTTTAATGAGTTTTGTGAGTACATTTGTCACACTTACCTGTTCCTCACTAATACACGGGCATCTCTCCCCTGCGCATGCAAGTTTTGATGCTGGGCGTGCCTCTGTTTCCAAGCTTTATCAACTCCGTCCATGCCGCTTGCCAATCAGAAAATAGCCTCTTAACCAGCCCTGGCTATTTAGCTAGCTCTCAGACTCCATTTTGTGTTCGTGCAACAAGTCGTGTCTCCTTTGTGTTTTCATTGTGCAGAGCCCTTAGTTCTGTGAACTATTTCCTGTACACCTGCTGCTTAATCCAGTGTTTCCTGTGTCCAGCTCCTGTGTTAACCCCTCGTTATCCAGTCTGTTGGTTCCCAGGCAACTTCCCTGTGCTGTTCCTGTCTGCCTGTGGATATCCCTGCTTTTCCTGTGCCTCCTGCTGTTTCCAGTGTCTCCAGTGTTCCCTGTGCCCGTAATGGTCCGTGTCATTGTTGTCTGTCTCCTGGATCCCTGGCTATTGACCCCGGTGTGTGACCTGACCTCTCTTGCTTGATGCCTGTCTCGACCCTGGCTTTCCTTGACTATCCTCCTGCCTGGTGATTTGGTACTGTGCTTGCCCGCCTTGGTGTGCCCAAGGACCGCAACCTGGCCATAACCAGCAGTGCAACATCCTCACCATGAGAGGCTCTGGAGAAAACCTGGTTATGGCTTAGACTGCACATTGGCCCTTCTCAGGGCTCGCACCGCCTCCATACGTCCCCTAGTGGTCCTGTCTCTCTGTGCGTGACAACACTACTGTTTTCAATACTATGTAATATTGAATATACTTTCTATATGTGCACATAGACCGTTAAGTACCCCTACCCAACCTATCCCTGAGGAAGTCCACTAGGGCAAAATGCGTCGGAGTTCACGGCGACACGATACGGTCATTTTTTCTGTCTATACAGTTAGATTGAACACTGTATGGTATATAAAGAAACCCTTGTCCTGTGAAGCTATATCAGGACCAAGGAAATTATAATATATTGTATTTAATTGCACTATAACTCTGTATTGACCCAATATACAAAAATACATAACTCATTAGGCACATAACGATTCTTTCTCTTACTACATAATTTTTTATTGTATGTCATGTTGCTAGAGGTGGCTCTAATACTACAGCAACAAGAGCGCTGACATATTATGTGGCATTTTACAAAGTCCATATTCATGTGACTAATGACCCTACCCTAGTAATATGTCAATAACACAGTCTAGAGCCCTTTTTTGTAGAGAAAGCCAATTATCTAAACTGCATGTTTTTGGGATGTGGGATTGAAATGTTAGAATCTAGAGTGCCTGGTGGAAACCCATGCAAACACGGGGAAAACATGGATTCACTATTACTAAGTGTTTAATGGTATTATAAAGGACTGTTTTCATGAACATTCTATACAAAAGTCACATGTTCTGTTACGTGTGACTGAATGACTAGATTTGACATTGCCTTAAGGAAACTGGTAAAAAATGTCTTTTCAAACATAAAATAATTGAAAATAACATATTAAAAAAAACAAAAAATTAAAACACTACTGTAGACAAAAAAACCCCTCTAAATTAAAAATACTATATTTATTGTAATATTGTATATTTTTTTCTATTTTTAAACATATTAATTTCAATATTTGAGTAATAATTACATAGGATTATGGGACTTTTGAGGCAATAAAAAATTAAAGAATATTTTACAACTTTATTATGTTCAACACTGTACTTAACATACAGTAGTAAAAACCAAAGCAATACCTCCATTAATGTATACCTTACACATGTATCCACTTATGTATACAACATACTGTATTAGTCCTTTACAGAAAGGTCTCTCATACGTTCCTAATTATAATTGATATGGTCAAAACTCAACACGTTTTGTGCAAGGCATTTTATTAGGAGTAACAGGAGGTAAATATTGTGTTACAAAATATTGATAAAAATCACCAATGTAGATACACCTCATATTCTCAGAGCATGCACCCCCAAAGATAGAGGGCTGGACTGTAGCTCCAAACACCAGCAGGGCAAATTTGTAATATAGTACCTGCAAAGTTTGACATGCCAAATGAGAAATCTACAGGGTCTGCATGTGTGTAAGTCCCAGACTCAGACTGAACTTACACACATGAGGTTGAATTGCGAACGGACAGGCTTTTTTACAGAATAGACATGCCCTGTTTGTTCTTCAATGAAACAAACTTACCTACCCATAAAGTTATCTAGAATGTACATTAAAATGCACTTGTGACTTTCGGTTGTATTGGGGCTCCATCTGCTGGGTGAATTTACTTCTCTACAACTTTCTTCACCGCTTTATATTGTGGCCAAAGGAGACCACCACCCTCTGCTCACCTTAGCCTGCGATGGATAAGTTTGTATCCGCATCTTCCATAGCGCCCTTGCGCTTGTCTCAGAAGACACAGAAGACATCTGCCAAGATGGCAACTGGCCTTCCTGTTACTGACCATGCAGAGGAGGAAGGGGAGAGAGAGCACTCATCTTCATTCTGGGCAGAACATCTAGATTACCGACGGTTGGTTCAGGAGGTCACAACACATCTCCAGCCAAGCCTTCAGCAAACTATCAAGGACATCCTTGTGCAACTGCCAAAACCAATCACTGGGGCTGTGGCTAAACATGAGGGAGATATTCTTCAGATGCAACAGCACATCAGCACACTGGAAGACGATTTGGCAGATTCTTGTCAGAAACAACTGACAGTGAGTGTACAATATTAGCTTAACTAAAATTGAAATTCATGCTAGGCGCATTAACTATAGGCTTATTGGACTACCGGAAAACATTAAGCCAAACATTAGGCAAAATATGCTCAGTAACTATCCCCAAGGCTTTGGGACTCCAACAAATTGCTTCATTATTCCCAAATTTGTGTTTAGTGGAGGGAGAATGATTTTTTCTTTGTCAACCATTGGTTCGTTAATGATGTTCACTGCACCTTTTTTCATGTTTTCCCTTTCAAGTGATTGTGCTTTGCTGTACTATTCCACAAGCAGATGAAACATGAGTACTTTGTGTATCCCCTTTGCTGTCCAAGTAGGAAGTTCACCATTTTTAAATCAATACATATGAACCATTGGTGTTTATGATATTAAAGCTTTTGTAAGACCATTTTGATATTTTCTAATTCTTCTTTAAGTTTTGTGTGACCAATTGGAATTGATGCAAAGCAGTTGCCATTATGCAGTAAAACAGATTTCAAACTTTGAATGGAACTGTCTATGAAAAGCTGCCAGTCTTCTCCTCGGTATTCTGGTACTCCCATATAGGCTAGTATTCCAGGGATGTTACAACAGTACACAAAGTCTCCATCCTCACTGAAATATGGTAGGAGTCTCACCTCTTTTGTCCTTTAAACCATTATATTAACTTCTGGTCTCAAACAGTTCTTTTCTTTTAGCCTGGATGCTAAAAAATCAGATGCTTGTTTTGACAGATTAAATCACGTATTAAATCATTGAGCTACTCTTGGGAGAACTGCTGGTTTGATGAAAAACTTTCTTCATATTCACTTCCACTGCTAACTCCTGGATTACACTCCAAACCCTGTATATCCTCCATGTCGGATACAGGAATATCAGAGAGTGTACTGAACACCGGTATGGGAACATCAGCACCATGCGGCACAGGTCCGGAGCCGCCAGAGCTCCGGTTCCACCTCCTTGCTGTGACTCCCCTATTTCCTTCAGGGAGAGTTCCCTCTCCTCAGCAATGCATACAGAGGAGAGGGATTTCACTTCAGGGGGTGTTCCCTGATGGGGGGGCAGAGCTATTAGGGTGGGACTCAGAGTCCGGCCTAGTGGGCTCCCGACCACCCCTGAAATGGCCTGGTGGCCATAAAAGTTTGCCGAACCCTGCTCTAAAACAAAGAATAGGGAATCCATACTCTCACTTGTCTATATCGGATATCCATACATATCTTAGTTGTTCTTCTTTAAAGAGGGAAGCTAGAATGTCCCATGTTACAAAATAGGCCACATTCCTAAACCTTACTTACCACGATGCTCTATTTATGCTAGAAAATATTTGGTCTACAATAGGTAAAACAGTAGTAAGTGAAATATGAAGGGAAACACATTTTAAAGTCTTCAACTTTAGCAAGCCCCCACTCAGCTCTCTTAGCAAGAAAGATAGATAATTAGTATACAGTCAGTTAATGGATTAGTGGCTTTTGATTTAGTATATGAATTTTATTGTTGACTATCAATGTACAATCATGACATGAACAATAGATATGTTCCATTATAAACAAGTGGGTGACTACATTTATATAATAAAGTTTTTTTTAAATGAGTTTGTAACGTTCTGTATTATATATATAACAATATTTGGATACAGCCACTTTGATTGTTTGTTATTGTTACTTAGTTTCTAGTCACTACCAGGATTTGGATATTTTCCCAATTGAGTATATGGCTGCATCTGGGAGTTCCTGGTGAATAATCCCAAGTTGATGTATGGTTGGAGCTGTTTTTTGGAGGAAGAGTGTCACACTTACCTCTTCCTCACTAAAGTGCAGGCATCCCTCGGGCAGTTCTGACCCTGGGCGTGCCTCCGATCCCAAGCTTTTTAGTTTTGCCCAATCCACTGGCCAATCAGAAAATAGCCTTTTAATCATGCCTGGCTAATTAGCTAGTGCAACATGTCTCCACTAGTGCCGAGGCCCTAGCTTCTGAGCTAGTTCCTGTAGACCTGTTGCTTGATTTAGGGTTTCCTCTGTCCAGCTCCTGTGTTAACCCCTTGTTGCCCAGTCTGTTGTTTCCAGCCTATTCCCTTATGATGTTCCAGTGTTCCTCTTTGTCTGTGGATATACCTGTGTCACCTGTGGCTCCTGTTGATTCCATTGTCTCCTCTGTTCCCTGTGTCTGAAGTGGCCCCTGTGTCACTGGCCTTTATTTCCTGGATCCCTGATATTTGACTGCTGGCTTGTGACCTGACCTCTCCTGGTTGCTGCCTGCCCTGACCCCGGCCTTCTTTGACAATTCTTTTGCTTAAATTTGGTATTGGTGATTTGGTTTAAATAAAAAATGTTTCTTTATTTCAATATTGTCTGGAAAAATTGTAAGTAATAATGTTGAATATACTATTGGTTTTTGTCCTTTACACCTCAAAATCTATCCTTTTCTTAAGGTAAGATATTTACCTTCATGCTCTTGAGAAAACAGCAGCACTGTGAACTGTGAAACACGTTAATGTATCAATAAAATAAAAAAAAAATTCTGATTGAAAAAGAAGAATCAATCTACTTATTTTCTTGGGGGCACGTTTGTATGGGTATCACATATATTAATTATTTAAAAAATGTTGTGTACTGTTATTATATATATATATATATATATGTATTTTTATTATAAATAAAGACTGCTTTGTAATTGTTTTTAACTTAGTGTCCCTCTAAGATCCCTGTTGCTAGGACAATCTCTTGTTGGTTAATGTGGTGAATTTATAGTACGCCCATTAAAGGGCAGTGGGATCGAGACTAAATATCCTTGACTATATTAGTACAGTAGGAACATTCATTTATTAAGTTACTGGTAGACAATGCCCCAAGCAAACAGTGAGAGGGGAGGATCGATTCAGGAATATAATCTGCACTAGAACTTGCTTCAGGGAAATTATGAGATAAAGCGTCTGCTTTAACATTTTAGAACCCAGGTCTGTATGTGATGGTTAAATAAAATTGTGAAAAAAATAATGCCCAACGTGCTTGTAGATTGCTACAACAAGCTAGATTTATTCTTTTGGCCCCATCTATGTATTCCTGGTTTTTAGAGTCTGTAAATACTGTCACTTGATGCTCCACCCCTTCCAACCAATGTCCCCACTTCTCAAAGACTATCTTGATTGCCAAAAGTTCTCGGTTCCCATTCTTATAATTCTGTTCTGCTGAAGGGAATTTTCAGGAAAATAAGGCACAGAGGTGTAAACCCTTAGGATTCCCACAGTATTGAGACAAAATTGCTCAGGCCGCAAGCTCGGACGCATCCACATCCACAAAGAAGAGATGCTGGATGTCTGAATGTACAAGAATAGGGGAGGAGCAAAAAACCTCTTTCAGTTTTCTAAAAGCTTCACAAGCCTGGGCAAACCACTGGGAAACATTTGCTCCCGTCGGGGTCAGATCGGTAAGGGAGTAATTCCTAGGTAATTCCTAATAAACCTTCAGTAGAAGAGTAAAGAATCATACACTAGGAGAATATCTCACTGTACAATCCATAAAGGGATCCAAAATGTGTCAAGCCTTAAACACAATCATAGATAGAAGGTAGGGAATAGACTGAAGAAGAGAAGAACAAAGAACGCTCGTTTTAAAGGCACTTAGTTATTTATGTTTTAAAAGGTAAAAATTTTATTTAACCACCTGACCGATAAGCCCGACCTTGGTACGGGCTAAAAAAAGTTACTATTTTCGATAAGCCCGAACTTTTCTCACTGTATGAAAATACAGTGAGAAAAGTTTGGGTTTATCGATCACTTACCTGGTCCCGCTGCGATCGTCAAAAAAAAAATTCATTAAAACCTGTAACGCTTTTGGTACAGAAATCTAGACCTCAGTGTAACGCCCAGGTGGTTAACAATATCAAAACATTAAAATCAAATACAAAGATAAATCTTGCTTATTGGATAAAAAACACATTTGAGAGGTTTATCTACTTAGAAAGTCCCTGTTAGGAGGCGCTCTCTGGGCGTAAGATCCCAGGCGACTAATTCCCTCTGGCAACTGCGCTCTCGGTAGCACTGGGGTTGTGAGATTAGTGCCCTGTAGGTTGCAACATCCCTGTAGCTGAGATTTTCCCTCAGCATCCTTTGCACAGCTGAAGGGAATTGAGCTGTGTGCAGCTGATTAGCAGAATAGTTCCTGTTAATTCCTGGCTGTCATTGGCTGCTGGGGCTTTATAGCCTCTCTGCTCCCGGTGAGAGGTGCCTGTTATAGCGTCTGCTGGGTTTACCTGTGTTGGATTATTTTGTGAGTTTTCTGTTACTGACCTGCGCCTGACCTGTTTCTGACTATCCATTTGAACTCTGCCTGGACCAACCTCTGCTTGTGACCCCAACTCTTTTTGGCTTTGCACTTTGTACTTCACTGGATGGACTGATTTTCAGTGTGTTTGACCTCAGCTAGTTTTTTGGATTTCCTGACATTTCTTACTCTGCATTTTTGCCTCTGTACTCTGCATTTGTGGGCGCCGGGTCGGCTGCACCAGACACCATCATCACCAAGTCCTGGGGGCAACCGAGTGCTGGGAGACACAACCAGTCTCCCAAGGCTGAGCAGGGGCTGCTATAGGCAAAGACTGCGGCATAGATTGGGGGATTGGTGTCTGGGGAATATCGGTGTTGATCTGGGCCTTACAGTCCCACTTCTTAATGGAGTTTAACAGAGATGGTAAAATGAGCCCCACAAGGTGCTTCATCAGTGGATTTTGTCACAACACCAACAGGGACTACATAAAACAATATGCCAATGGATTAAACAGGATGAGTAGATACATGATAAGTATTACTATTTGCACATAGAGTGTCATATCAGAAAAGATTACAGTATATGAGTCTGTCTAAGAAGTCACATTAATCATAGCTGATATTAGTAATTGTCAGTTGTTGGAACAAAAGAAAAAATTGGAACAAACTTTAACCATAGGAATTTGGTTTCCAAAAGATAAAATAATCAGAAGAGAAAACTACCTGGTTTTGGGGATAATTGTTTTTTTTGACAGTCCTAGTTCATCAAATCAAAATATATAGGCACTTACATACAACCTCTAAGATTTTGGAAAGATAAGTTTAAGTGGGTTAAAGATGATGTGAGTTAATCATGTGAGTGATGTGAGTTAAAATGCAGGTTACAGCAGAGGATCTGTCAAAAATATAGTTTCAAAGACCAAATATACTCAGGAAAAACTTAAAAATTCATAATTTAGCCAATCTCTTGTTATTATAAAGCTTTAAGTTCTTTCTCTGAATATATTTTGTCTTACAAACTATATTTTTTGGCAGATCCCCTGCTGTAACCTGCATTTTACCTCACATCAACCCACTTCAACCTATCTTTTCAAAATCTTAGAGGTTGTGTATGTAAGTACCTATATAGCAGAAGTGGAGTCTTGTCTTTGAATCCCCTGCATGGTAACGACCAGTGCCAGTTGGTTAACAGCACCTGTCGGGAGCCTGACTTGTTCCTGTAAATCCTCCACGGAAATGGGCAGTTTTATTTATGGTCTGTTGTAATGTAAGGCGCTGGTCAGCACCAGTATTTAGCAGACACCAGTCCCCCAATCTATTGCCGCTGTCTTCAACTTTAGCAAGCCTCTGCTCAGCTTTATGGGACTGGTTGTGTCTCCCAGCTCACGGGACTTAATGCGCAAAGGGTTATGTCTGGGGATGGATTAGGCAGTACAAGAATTACAAGGCAAATCCAGAATACCAAGCCAAAATCACACATGGGGGATCAGTCCACCAATCAAGGTACAGATGGTGTAGACACAAGCAGAGTCAGGGTCACAGGCAGTGGTTGGTCTATGCTGCGTATAATCGATGGGTCAGGAGCAGGCAATGGACAGCAACAGTTAATAACACAAGAAACACTCCAGCACAGATTAGCCCAGCTAATCTCTACAACGGGCACTGGAATCACTGGAGACCAGAAAAGCTATAACATTCAGTTAGGTTAATTGGCTCACCCCTCCCCCCCCCCTCCAAAATTACTTTAGACTGTATTAAAGACATATGACTATGGTAGGGACATTAGATTGTGAGCCCCTTCAAGGGACAGCTAGTGATATGACTATGGACTTTGTAGAGCGCTGCGTAATACGTCGGCGCTATATAAATACTACTACTAAAAATAATGATATAAGGACCCAGCAGCCAGTGGCAGCATGGGATTGATCAGGAACCATTCTATTAATCAGCTGCAGCACAGCTCCAAATCCTCTTCAGCCATGCAATCTCAGTGCAGGGGATGCTGAGAGAGAAAACACAGCTAAAGGGAAACAAGGATGCTGCAATCCAGGGATCACTAACTTCTAGAACTACTCTACTGCATTTAAGGCCTGCCACCGGAGGGAATAGGCTGGGTGCAATGTTGTGTCACGACAAAGGTAATTAAAAGTGTGCTTTTTAATGAACACTAGAAATCAAGCAAAAAGAGAAAAAAGGTACTAAATCAGTAAACTAATAACTATAAGCTAAAATATAAAACCTAATGGGAATAGGGTATGAATGAGTTAATTGAGACATTTTATGGTTACCTAAACATTGATAATAAGTGATAAAGGCTCAACTAAAAAACAAAAGTAAAATTCCTTTCATGTGGCATGTAATTTTTTAAAAAATAAAATCATGTATATAGCAATCCATGAAAATCTTGATTATTCAAAAAAGATATTTTGTACCAGAGATTTAGCATTGATCAAAGATTATTTCTCATTATCACCAATTTATAGCTAGGCCTCGCTATTTATTGCTAAACCCATAGAAGTGATTACATTTGTAGATTTGTGATTTATTTCTTCTCAATTAGCGACTTGTGGCTAAACCTAGTGATTTGTTTCAAAGGTCATTGAGGTAAATTAAGAGCAGTTGCCTAGAAATTGTGTTATGTTTTTGGTGGTTAAATAAATTCTGAAAACAGATAGTAATTTTGGAACTCGTCAGAACATGTAAATTGGTCATGCTGCCCAAACCCTTGAATATGACTAAATAATTCAACTAAAGCTGAATTTTATATTCTTCTGTAAATGAAGTATGTCAAACTTGCTTTTTATACTTTACTGCCATTTTTATCCTATTAGTCATCTGATCCTTCTCCAAGCATTGGGCCTAATTTATTAAAGCTCTTAAAGGCTGGAGAGGATACACCTTCATCAGTGAAGCTGGATGATTCAGCAAACCTGGATCATCCATCCGCACTGATGAAGTTGTATCCTCTCCAGCCTTGGGGAGCTTTACTAAATCAGGCCCACTGTCATTGATTTTTCATTTTCAACTGCTAGTTGCCCTTAACCATCAAGATCACTCACAGAATCTCTTACCACTGCACAAGATCTTGGAATTTCAAAATCATCTTTTAAAGTATCTCCCCAGTTTTACACTTTCAAATTGTTTAGTCATTTAACAGTCTGTAAAGGTTATCATGTGTTTGGCCTCAGGCTTGCTAAATGCTTTCTAACTAAGCTTTAGCTTCACATGCTTCATATACCTTGTGCCACAGACTTTTAGCTTCTTCCAACACTTAACAATTGCATCATTGTGTTAACCTTTGCACAATTTACCAGCAAATTCGACTTGTTACACAGATCTTTCTCAGAGTAGCTAAACAAGCAAAGGCTTTATAAAATAATACACAAGCTCCCTCAAAACTGGCCGAGCAAATTGTTATGAACAATTTTCAGTGCAATGGCTCTGCATATAATATTACACAATTACTAATATATCCTACTGCTGAACCAAACACACCTTCTGTTTGGTTCGCCAATAATGTAGGGTAATGAATATTGAGGATGTTATTAAGTCTGATATGAATATTTATTCAATAATAAAATTCCCCCTTAAATAATAAAATTGAGTTTTAAATTGGTCATCAGCGAAGGAGAAAACACACAACAGAGTATAAAAACTATATTGTGTACAGAGATATACATTAAAGTTGTATACCACAAGTTTTTTTCAATACAATAATATTAATTATTATATGAAAACAATCAGGGCATAAGGACAAAAGCTAACCTCCTTATGTCTCCTACTCCTGTGACCATCTCGGAATCCCCTGCTATGGATCTTCCCATGTTTGCAACAATTCCTCTCCATCAAACTCTAACTTACCAACTTTCTGAACTTGGCTTTCCAAAGGTCCCACAAACTGTACTATACTGTAGGTCCCACCCAAACTAGGTAATGTATCGCCACAAAAAGCTTTTTCAGTATCATAAATTTACAACAAATTCCCACACAATCACCTCAATATCTATGCCACACTCCAATCTCAGTCCTATACTTCCAAAACAATCCAACACTTGCTTCTTAAAGACTTGTCTAAACCTCCAGATATCATTGTCACACTTAGGGAGACAGGGCAACTAGGGGGGCGCTTTGGCTTGAACAGAAGCATTGTGAGCCCTAAGAAGAACCAAAGCGCAGAGTCTAAGCAGTAACCAGGTCTTCTTCAGAGCCTCTAGTGGTGAGAATGTTGCGCTGCTGGTTACTGCCAGGTTGTGGTCCTCAGGAACACCCGGGTGGGCAGGATGATACACGGTAGCAAATCACTAAGCAGAAAAATTGTCAAGTTAGGCCGGGCAGCAAACAGGAGAGGTCAGTTCACAAGCCAGGGGTCAAATACCAGGATCCAGGAAATAGACACCGATGACACAGGGGCCACCACAGACACAGGAACACAGGGGACACTGGAAGCAACATGACAGGTGACACAGGGATAAACACAGACAGGGAGGAACACTGGAACAGCACAAGGGGTTAACACAGGAGCTGGACAGGGAAAGCACTTAATTAGATAACAGGTGTAGAGGAAATGCTTAGCAGAGCTAGGGTGCTCGGCACTAGTGGAGCTCTGTGTCTGAGTTCAGCTCCTCTACATAGGCACCCATCTAAACGCTTACGATGCCTGATCGGAGGAGCCCCATGGGGGTAAATATTGCGACTTTCCGCAGGCTATACCTCGGCTTTGCCATCGGACTAGATTTTCCCAGTCACAAGCACACACACGTTCTTGTTTGCTTCTATATATATATATATATATATATATATATATGAGGGTGTCGTTTAACTTGCTTTTTCCTTTTGTCTTTTTTTTCTTGGAGGGGCTGTTGTTTTGTGTGTTATCCTAATTACCGTATTTTTCGGACCATAAGACGCACTTTTTTCCCCCCAGAAGTGGGAGGAAAAAGTCCCTGCGTCTTATGGTCCAAATGTATCCTCCCCAGCTGCTGTCCCGTCCCCCCTGTATCATTAAAGATTCAAACTGACCTGTAAAATGGACTGGAGATGCGCACAGAACAGGGCGCAGGTGTGCGCTAATCAATTGCTATCACCTCACCATTGAGTTTACCATCTCCTGAATCGCGCAGCTGAAAACTAATCCCCTTAATTGGTGTATTCATTTTATTTATTTATGTAAAACATAAACTGATCTCATGTGACAGGAATGTGAACTTCAAGTGACATGAGAAAGTATTGTTTCGGAATTTGCATTGACATCTGACCTAAAAATGTCCATTAAAATTCACTTTTTGGTTATTCATTTCCACATTTTTTGCAAAGCATCAATTGTTTCAACTAACAGAGTTAACAGACACATCCTAATATCTACAGTCTCTCTCCCTGCATCTACATATTGCAATCCAATAACTATATGTTGCTTAATTTTTATTATTTTGTTGGTTGATTTTTTAAGAAAAAAGTTGGGTTGAAATCGAACTAACCAAACAAGTTGAAAATCATCACAGACTGTAGTATTTGTTTTGTAATTGGATATTTCAAAGCATAGAAAATGATTACATTAGGATTTTAGGAAAATAGAGTTCTAAATAGAACTTCACAAAGAAATATGTCAATCATATACCACAATCAAAAGAAAATGTTTGCCTTTCAAATTATATTTAAGAAACACTGGCCTGGCTAATCAAGATGGCAGAAGGTAGGTTTAGTTCCCCTTTGAATTTGCTCTGTGGCTGGGGACGGACATTGCATTGTGTAAGGTATACTATTGCACAGGGGCCCGGGCACTCTTCAGCCAACAGGAGCCTTCATGACAGCTTGCACAGTCCTAAGTCCATCTTCCCCTTAGAACCCTTCTTACACAGCCCTGCTATCCATCCTTTGGTGCCAGGCTAGGGACGTGAGGTGTAACTGCTTTGTTTTGTTGGCATTTATCTAGACATACAGTCAAAGAAAACATGATCTGATTGCCTCTGAAAGTCCTTTCCTTTTTTGGAGGACCATCTGTTAAAAACAAAACTGCTGGCTTAAATGTTCAGTTTTGCAGGAACATACAGTGTGCCATGCAGTGTAGATCAAGGCAGAGCCAGTTCCAACTGGTTACTGTCTGCAAACAGTAACCATATAGCAGTGTTGTCTGGCATATCTACTTAATGGGAGCGGACAAAGGTGTGTGTTATGATTGCTGACACCCTCAGTAAAATTGATATTATGTTACAGTTTGTAATATTAAATGAAATGATTTTCAATTAGTCTTTGCCGTCAGATGTTTAACTGTCTAGATAAAGCCCATAATTTCCTAACATCCTAAATGGAAGGGCATAAGCACTATTTGAAACTTTATCATGTCCGAAATAATATGTTTGTACTAATTTTTCACACTGTGTACAACAACCAATACACATTAGATGGCCAAAGCAAATCCCCTTTTCTTCTCCTTCTTTTATTTAACTCTGATGTTAAGATACATTAGGGGTAGGCCATCACTACTAACTGTTGGTAAAGGAGCGTATATTCTTCCTCTCTCTTTAACTTTAACATTAGGTTTGTAGTATAAACAAATATAAGAATTAACTCTCTTCTCTGGTAGTCAATCCATGCATTTTATTTTATTTGGCAAACTGTCATTATCCCTATGTTTTGCATCACCATACTAAATCTGTTTAAATTAGTTCCACTTTTGTTTCCAGATATCAGTAGAATAAATTGGTAAATATTTAAGACGGCAAGGAAGCAAACAGGTAAAAAATGTGATCATTTTTGCGGCTGTAACATCAATAGATAATAGAGGGGTGGGAAATTATGGTCATCAGTAACCTTAGTGTCACATAGTTCTAATATTAGTGATGATATGTCAGTGAGTTAGAAAATGTTAACCAATCAATAAATTTTTATTATAAGTATAAGAAAGAGAAACTGGAGAAATTCAATGATAAAAACTATATGTGCAGAATGTGGGAAATAGCAGCCATGTTAATATAAAACAAGTCTATTCCCTTCATCTGCATCATCGTCAGCTTGTCTTCTTTCAAACTGCAAAAAAATGTGTTATTTTCCTGGGTCTTCAAAGAGTATTGTTATTTAGCTCCCAGTTGCTTGTCTTTCCACTCTTGCCACTTGCTGGATCAATCATCCCCATGTGTTGTTTCATTCTGCTACTCTACCTGCAGAAGCTGCTGTTTTTTTGGGGGGTTTCTTGTGCCATACCAGAAGTGGACTTTATCATATCAGGAGAAGTGGAGTTTATCATAGAAAACCCATTGCAACAGGGACACCTAAATAAAAAAGGCATCTCATATTTTTTTTTCAACACTGATGGCACCACTGGAGGGGGGGCTACCAATTTAGCAAAGATTTTCTTGAAGTTGAGCAAGATCAACAACCTAGGGGGCTGGATGTGGACATGCTTTTCTTTTCTCTGGTTAGTTTGAAGAATATCCATAGAAATATCTAAAAATGTGATGTGCATTTATTTCCTGAGCAATAAAATACAATGACAAGGAAGACATTTTTTGTTGACATCCTTTTATATTTTTAACTTTGATCTTATTACTTATTACTTACTTAGCGGTAATTTTCCTTTCCCGGCAACTGGTGACAGCGCACCTATGGGTCAACTCAAAATAAAAAGCCCTTACCCCCTAGCCTCCCTGTTCAGTATCAAGCCTTTCAACAGGACAAAAGAGAGAGAGGGAACTGCGCTGTCAGGAGGAGTTGCCAGGAAAGGAAAGTTACGGGTAAGTGTGACAACTATTTTCCATTTTCCTGGCACTCCTCCTAACAGCGCACCTATGGGATGTAGCAAGCAAAAAAAAAGAATTCTAGAGGAAGAAAAAGACACTACAGACATTAATATTGCTGCAAAAAGGAAATTATTTTGACTTTTTTTAAAGCTGAGTGTATTATTGATGAGCCAAACATTGCATCTGTGTCCAAGAAGACATTCAATTTATGTCTAATGAATATTAGATGACTTCCAGCTGGCTGCTTTGAAAATTGTTTTTGTTGGAACTTCTGTGTGGGCAGCCCATGTCAACATGCCCCTCAATGAGTGGGCCCTGTTGTGAAGTTAAGCCCATAAGGGGGAAGCACATTTGATTGTTTCCAGAATCCCAAAAAATAGTTCTCTATACATAGGTAAATATTATCCAAACCATATCCAATTTTTTCGACTCGTCTCCCCCTTCCTGAATTTCTGCTTGTGTTGCATTCATTGTTGTGTAATACTGTAATAATTGTAATACTGCTTCCGAGTTTAGGTAAAACACTGATGAAGATTGTGGAGAGGGACTTAAACAAATTCTTTCTGAAGATACAGATAGTAGGGTTTGACAGCAATTGAAGCTCTGCAACTCTTTGAGCGGAATGTAATTGCTGTCAGAAAGAACATTTACCACGTTATAATTTCCATGGAACCCACCTCAATGGGATAGAAGGGAGCTAGTAAGAGAGCTTTTGGTGCCATCGGCAGGTCCCATGTTAATTATGATCTTAACAGTGTTCTGATCTTAATTGGTGCCTTCAGAAAATGTTGAATTAGCATTTTGTCGCTGTCAGTACTGATAATCTAGATACCTGTACTTTTATAGTCTTGTGACTAAGGCCTTTATCCTGTGCTAATTGCAAAAATTCCAAGATTGCTGCTGGAGATGGTTCTGTTAGAGAAAATCCAACTTCTCGTGCCATATGTGAATACTCGATTCCACCGAGTTAGGAAACATATTTGTGATCTCCTAATGTGCCATCTGGTCCAAGAAACCACTGGGATGCAGGAATTCCTTAGCCCCAGTAGCCTCATGCATTCTCTCGCGGCCACCTTTTGGGTTCTTGAGAACCACACAGCCCATTCTTTAATTTGGCTAATCTTGTGTGTGGAAAGGAACACTTTCACTTTCTCTGCAGAGCCACCTTCAGAACTGTTTGTTTGCCGGTTTGGCAGATTGAGGGATCTTGGATTTTGATGGTCTGTGAAATAGCACCTGGAGTCCCCAGGGTTCACAGGATTTACTTCCTTTGAAGTTACTAAAAATTCTCTCGGGAGGTACGATTGACATGAAAACTTGCTGACGTCTGTGTCTCTGCCGTAGTACTGATCTTCTTCCTGTCAGCCTCTAAATACCTTCTTGTAGAGGTTTCCCAAAAAAGAACATTCCCTTCAAAAGGCATTGAGCCCAAAGCTTGTTTTGACACTGAAACGAGAGCAGCAGCCAAGCAGCTGGCTAACCAGCCGCTGAATAGATTCTCTTGAGATCCCCTTCCATTTCCTATCTTTGGATCTCTAAATGCTACTGAATTCTCACTGGTAAGGTCCATGTTCCTTGCTAACCCTTTTAATGCTGCGTCTACTGCTGGATGTAAACCCCAGAATTCTGCATCTTTCTGAACCAGAATTTTCTGAATCCTGGGAAGGCTCCTACTGCCTTACCAGCCTATGGTGAGTCTCTGTAGATTTTCCGCAACAGCCTGATTAATGGACCTTTTTATGTCTTTGGACTCACTCTCCTTATCTCGGCATGCTTCTTTAAAGCATATAACACACCCCAGTTTGGATGGCAACATCCTGTGAGTTGGGGCTGGGGCCTGCCATGAGTCTTTTAGACTTTCTAAAACAGCCTGATCCATAGAACATTTTATCTCCTTGGACTCACTTTCTTTATCTCAGCATGCTTCTTTAAAGCATATAACACACCCCAGTTTAGATGGCAACATCCTGTAAGTTGAAGCTGGAGCCTGCGGTGAGTCTTTTAGACTTTTTGCAATAGCTTCATCCATAGAACTTTTTGATCTCCTGGGACTCAATTTCTATATCCCTGCATGCTTCTTTAAAGCATATAACACACCCCAGTTTAGATGGGAACGCTTTTGCGCCATATGCCCAACATGATTCACTTTCAGTGTGCTTCTGCACTGAGAAAGTGTTTTTCTTTTATTAATAATTTCACATGGCGAGCTTTCTCTTGTCCCTCGTTCTTTTTTAGAGGACCTACAGATAGGACTGGGAGAAGCCAGGTGTCTCATTTTTCTGAGATGTTTTTTTCCAGGGTTTTTATCCCTGTAATAATGTGGTATAAGAAAAAAACACATGTATCTCTATCCATATAAAATGTCAAAAAATATTGAACGAAAGATTGTTCTCTACATTTGCCGGACAGTTATATAAATCAGTAACTTTTATTTCAACATTACTTTTTATTATAAAATGAAATATAACCTAATATTTTTACTATAAATGTTTTTCTCAATAAACAATATTAAAAAAATATGAAAATAAACTGATGATCTGTCAAATAATATGTTTTTTTACTTTATATTATTTTAAAATTATATATCTTTATTTCAGGGATTTATACTTAGTTTTAGGATAACAATATTATTCATCTTTTTATCTTCAATGTTATTAGCTTTATATTTGATATTTCACTTCCCCTTATGGCCAGAGAATTAAGTAACGCAGAACATCAAAGAGTGGTAGACAGTTATCTGAATAGAAGTGATGCCTCCCAGACAGCAATGGTTTTGGGTTGTAATCTTACAACCATAACCAAAATTAATAAAACCTATGAATCTTCCAGTAGAGTGGAAAAATTACCAAGAGGACGCCTGAGAAATTCAAAGTTCGATGAAGCCCATAAGGAAGCCCATTGCCCTTACGCAAGTTATTATCCGAAGGTTGCGGAATAAGCCTCAGGGAAATGAAGGATCAATTATTTGCCAAATTTGGAATTAATGTATCTATTTCAACAATAGATAGATGCATTGATAAATTCCAAAGCTCATTAAAAAAACTTCTTTAATTTCTGCAAGGCGCAATGATTCCCACTCTCTTCAAGAAAGGCTTAGCTATGCTAACAAAATCCTTGATCTCATTGCTAAAGAAAACGGAAAAAACATCTACTTTCTTGATGAAGTAGGTTTTCACATCTCAATGAGAACCAAAAGGGGAAGATCTCCTATTGGGAAAAGGGTTGGTGCATGTTGTGGCTGGAGTGCGTTACAGAAATGATTAAATTTATTGTGTGAGGAATAGAAATGGGACCCTCCACTTTAAGTCACAAGCATGAGCATTTAATCAAGAAGCATTCCTCAATTTTATTGATGAGGTTTTGAGTGTTTTTAGTGAAAAGAGTGTTCAATATGCCATCATAATTATAGATAATGTCCCCTTTCAGTCATTGGACAATAACCACCCCTGTTTATCTGCTAAGTCATTGGACATTTACCACAGCTGTTTTTCTGCAAAGTCATTGGACATTTATCACTGTCTTTTCTGCAAATAAACTAAAAGGGACATTTACCCCTGTGAACCACTACATGTGTGTGTGATGTCCTGGTTAATCACCATTAAGATTCCCTCAAACAGAGCTCTCCCTTCTGAAGACTGACAGAAGTTGAGCTGGTGATGTTGCCTTTATCTTTGTTTGCTGATCTTCTGCTGAAAACAGGGCAGTGGGAGGCTCCAGGGCCAGGGGGGCCACTTAACTAACTTTCTAGTATTAGGTGGTGTGCAAAATGTTTAAGTTCAGCCATGAATGGGAGCGTATATGGAGAGTGCAGACAGGACACCTGAACACACATCGTGCCATAGCACTCACCTACACCTATATCATTACACTTGTTTACACTCAAATGAACTTGTTAAACACTTTATATCTAGGTTAGAAATAAGAAAATTGAGGAATTATCGAATGATCTAGAACAATTAGATAGTCAGCTGAAATCTAATCTATCAGACAGTTACGCAAAGTAGCCCAACAAGTTAGAGTGGAATTAAACAGTGTACTGGATTTCCAAGTGCAAAAGCAAATTTGCTGGTCTAAACTGAATTATTATGCAAGAGCAAATAAACCTGGCCCTATGTTGGCAAAGTGCTGTCTCCTAAGCTGAGGCTCTCGGACCCCGTTAAATTGCATAAACCTAATGGCCAGATCACAGCTAACCCCAAACATGTTTGTTCTATGTTTATGGAGGTACTTTCTAAACTTTATGGTTCCAGAGGTTCTTTTCATACTGGAAGACCTGACCAACTTTTTTCTGGCCTTGCTTTGCCAGCTTTAACTAAACCTATGGCAGAAATAATGGAAGCTGAGATTAAATTTAAGCTGAAAAGAAGTTTTATTGGTGGTTAAAACCTTGAAATCCTCTAAAGCACCCGGAAAAGCAGACCTCTAAAGCAGCCCTAAACCTGGTAAAGACCCTCTGGATCCAAATACCTATAGACTAATTTCCCTGCTTAATATTGATATAAAAATATTGACGAAAATATTGGAGAATAGACTCAACAATTTTTTAGATATCTTGATCCATAAAGATCAAGTAGGTTTTGTCCCTTTTAGACAAGCCTCTGATAGTACAAGGAAAATCATTAGTCTCATTGAATATGCAAACCATGAAAAAGTTCCCAGCATGCTCTTAGCTTTGGATATCCAAAAAGCCTTTGACTCAATATCTTGGGATTATCTATTTAATATACTACACCATTTGGGATTTCGCTCATGGCGTGGTTAAGAAAAGCAGACCTCTAAAGCAGCCCTAAACCTGGTAAAGACCCTCTGGATCCAAATACCTATAGACTAATTTCCCTGCTTAATATTGATATAAAAATATTGACGAAAATATTGGAGAATAGACTCAACAATTTTTTAGATATCTTGATCCATAAAGATCAAGTAGGTTTTGTCCCTTTTAGACAAGCCTCTGATAGTACAAGGAAAATCATTAGTCTCATTGAATATGCAAACCATGAAAAAGTTCCCAGCATGCTCTTAGCTTTGGATATCCAAAAAGCCTTTGACTCAATATCTTGGGATTATCTATTTAATATACTACACCATTTGGGATTTCGCTCATGGCGTGGTTAAAGGCACTTTATTCTCATCCCTCGGCGCAAGTCCGCTACCTGTCCTATTTCTCGGAACCTTTTTTACATTTAGAGGAATAAGACAAGGGTGTCCATTGCCTCCCATTTTATTTATCTTAGCCATGGAGCCCTTAGCGTGATATTCTTTCACGCTATGAGGTTCAAATGGGAATGGAAAATTTCTGCTATCTGGGAACCCTGTGTCACGAGGTGTGGAGGTGAGAGGAACACCTGAATAAAAAAAGAGGGATGAAGACAAGGAACTAGGCCTCAAAGGCTAGGGAGAGGGAAACGGTCACCACCTACAAAAACCCTAAACCTAGCCCTGATTCTTGTCAGGATGAATAGACCCTGAAGGTGGGAATACTCATACTCCGCAACCTAGGCCCTAATTGCCCTGAATTGCCCTAGGGGTAGTGGCAGGGTTTGAGACCACTGGTTCCTTCCCAGATGAACGAACCAGCGTCTCCCTGAGGCCCAGTAACCAAAAGCACAAGAGAACAACAAAATACCAAGAGCAGTACAACTTATCTTCAATGGAAAATAGATGAGCAGGAACTCAGGAGAGGACTACACACCAGCTCTTCCACATCCAAGCAGAGAGTATAAACCACATAGCATAAAGTGTGAGGCCAGACTAAATAGAGAAGGAGTAATGACCACAAGCTGCAGCTGAGACAAGAGGTGTGGTCATTATCAACAACAACACTGAAACAAGTGAAAACAAAAAGACTGTCAGATAACCTCACGTGTAGCCAGTCTCTCAGATCTTCTAACCTCACGGGAGGGACTGTGACACTCTGGCAGCAGGACTCTCTCCAAAATGCGCAGTTAATGTGACAACCCTCTAGGTATAGACTATGTTTTAACTGGTGCTTTACACATTGTGTTTCTAGACTTATCCTTTTTCCCCCTCCTGTCTTTTTTTAACCTCCTGGGCGTTACACTGATATCTGTATTTCTGTACCAAAAGCAGTACACTGTTTTCCATGAAATTTTTTTTTAAATTGAAGACCTGTAACTTACAGAAATAGGGCCAAACAAGGGTCAAGTAGATATCCTGAATATAATAACGTTTGAAACACACAATCATGTAAAAAAAAATAATTAACTTTAATAATAAAATATTTAAATAAAAAACACAACACAAACACAATTTAAATAAAAAACACAAAACTCAGCTTAAGAATGAAAATACTGAAAATGCAATAATTCTGTATACTGTATAGTACTATATTTTTCTAAAACACCTCCCTAGTGTGGTAACTTAAAAAATACCTATAGATAAAACCACATAAAAATATTTTGTATTAATTTGTATTGGATTGGATACAGGAGTTTATATTGAATCCAATACAAAATATTTAAATTTCCCGGTACGACCCCCATCGACGGGCGCACGCACCGACGTCATCAGGAATCGCCAAGGGACGCGTACGCAAACACCAAGCGTTCTAATTCTTTGCGTATTTCCATGCAAAAAGCGTTATATTTTTTGCATGGAAATTTATTTTAGATTGTAGGCTATAATTCTTAGGCATAACTCACCAAAATATGTCCAAAATTTTAGAAATATAATAATAAACTTTAAAAAAAAATGTATAAAACATTATAAAAAAAAAAAATCGTAACCGCCCAGGGGGTAATTTATTTGTATTGGTATTGTTTCCCTTATTTTTGTTTAAAGTTGCACTGGAAATGTTATTTTTGTACATTTTCTATTGTGCTATAACTATTAATATGCACATTGTACTGTATCTCTATTTTTGTTATGTAAAAATTTGTTTACAAAACCTTTAATAAAAACTATTGAAACCAAACACATTATATCTGAAATAAAATGAAAACACTTTTTGTAATGTACATAATCCAGATTACAACAATGTGAATGTCAGGTTGTATAATAGCTCAGCTGAACTTCACACTAGTAGAAATACAACTATGCACTGGGCTTTATTCTTACATTAGAGAAGTACTTTGTTTTGACTATTGTTTGTGAAATAGGACATTTAAAGTTGCTGTATTTTTTTTATTATAATTATCAGGAGTCAGAGTTGGCACATTTTTATCAACTCCGACTCCAGGTACCCAAAATTGTCTCCAACTCCTCGACTCCGACTCCAACTCCGAACCCACAGCCCTGCTTCCATGTAAACATTGTTTCCTATAAAAAAATATATATCTATATATACATACATATATGTGTACCTATGTACACATCTGCAACAAATAGTATATACTTTTTTAAATATATTTTTATTTGTATCCAAAGTTAAAAAAAAATGCACCAGCATTAAATAGCAGAACCAAATGCAAAAGATGCAGACCACACTTACCAGACATACTGCACAAGAAGAAACAACCTGGCAGAACAGAGTTCTTTGAAAATTTAAATATGGCGAAATTTTTTTTCTTGCAACTTTCAAAATATAATAGAAAAGAGAAAAAAAGCCAGAGTATTTCTTTGTTGTGGCAATATATTTAGTTATAATATACACTGTTGTTACATGAATTTAGGAACTTAAAAATGACAACAAAAAAGTAAATAGAAGTTAAAAAAGTTTTACAAACAATACATCATATGTACAGTGAGAACCACCCTACTATGTCTAAAGACATGAAGGTGGTTTTTAATCTCTTATCTAGACAAAATATCGCTGCTGATGTTGGAAAATGAGAGGTACAATTGGGTCCCGACATGTTTCGCCCTTTGGCTTCCTCAGGGGACCATTGAGAACAGAAATATATCTAAATATAAAGATAAATCAAAATCACAAACGATACATCTACATGTAACAAATAGCAGAATATAGGTGCATCTACTTACATTTGAGATAATACTGTACAGATTCAATGGGGGACAGCTGAGGCAGTGCATCCCTAAAGTTCAACATGAATTATTCTCTGAAATACAAATTAGTAGTCCAGGATTATTTATTATTGGGTATAAACAAGGAGTGTTGTTGTACTCAGGATTAGTTCAAATGTTGTGAAGTTGTGAAGTTATAGCTAATATATCAAGGTGTCAATGACAGACCGATCTAGAAGTCAGTAATAGAGGTATTTAAATATTTTTGTAATTAAAAGATGTATACATTTTAGAAATTTAAGTATGTTTATACTTGCTTTGAAGATACTTGCCTTATAAGTCCTACATATAACCTACTTTGAGTGGTCCCTTATATTATTGGAACCAACAGGAACACCTAAACAGGAAAGTATATGGTAAGAGTCGGCATTTACATACACCTGTCATGAGAGGTTTTTAAATATGTCAGTTTCCAGGCTTGACACCTTGGCTTCATGCCTTCATAGTCACTGACCTGGAGCAAGAATGATGATAAAGAATTCTGACACTCATTTACAGCAGGCTTCTTTTTTGTCCACGATTCAATGTGCAAATAAAAGAGAATCTGGATAGCAGTGACCATAATATGATTTCATTTATTGTAAGCTGTAAACAGGAAGCAAAAACAGTAAAGATAAAAACATTTAATTTTAAGAGAGCAAACTTTCCATTGTTAAGGGCGGGTCTCTGTGTCTTGGACTGGGAGAAAATATTGTCCTCAAAGAACACTGAACAGAAATGGGAATGTTTCAAGTCTGTTTTACAAAAGCACACTGGAAAATATATTCTAATGGGTAATAAGTTTAAGAGGCTAAAATTAAAGCCTATGTGGCTCACAGCTGATGTTAAAAAAGACATAATTAACAAGAAAAGGGCATTCCAAAAAATAAAAATGAAGGATCACCTTCATCGTTTTAAAACTATGAACAATATAACAAAAATGTAAAAAGGAGATAAAATGTGCAAAATGACAGATTGCAAATGAAAGTAAGGCAAACCCCAACAAATTTTTAAAATATATTAACAGCAAAAAGATCAGATCTGAGCATGTAGGACCCTTAAAGAATGTCACTGAGTTGGTAACTGGGGATAAAGAAAAGGCAGATTTACTAAACACTTTTTTTAGCTCTGCGTACATAAATGAAAACGGCAGAGCTCAAGTCCGAATTCATAATAGCAATGTCACTGCTTTAAATCACAATGGCTTAGAATTGATATGATTGAGAAACAGCTGGGAAAAGTTAATGTTGACAAAGCACCAGGACCCAATGGATTACATCCACGTGTCCTTAAAGAGCTGAGCTCGGTTATTTCAAAGCCATTATTTCTAATGACTCTTTAGTCACTGGCAAGGTACCGATGGATTGGTGTAAGGCCAATATGGTTCCTATCTTCAAAAAGGGAGCAAAGTCATTACCAGGTAACTACAGACCGATTAGTTTAACGTCCATAGTTGAAAAGGTCCTGGAGAGTTTGATAAAGAACAACATAGAGGAGTTTCTGCTAGAAAATATTATTATAGGTGATAGTCAGCATGGCTTCAAGAAAGACCAAAGTTGTCAAACAAATATACTCTCTTTTTATGAGGAAGTAAGTAAACAGGTAGACAGTGGAGTACCAGTTGATATAGTGTACTTGGACTTTGCTAAAGCATTTGACACTGTACCCCACAGATGGTTGATATGCAAGTTAGGGTCAAAATGTTTAAAAAAGTCAATCTGTAAATAGATAGAGAACTTTCCTAAAGACCGCAGCCAGAGAGTTGTAATTAATGATTGATACTCTGAATGGTCCAAGGTTATTAGTGGTGTACCCCAGGGTTCAGTTTTGGGACCTTTACTGTTTAACATCTTTATAAATGATATAGAGTTTGGGATTAAAAGTACCATTTATGTGTTTTTCAGATGACACCAAAATATGTAATGGAAGTAAGTCCATACAGGATGTCTATAATTTACAAGCAGACCTGGATGTACTGTTTGATTGGGCAGCCAAGTGGCAAATGATATTTAATATGGATAAATGTAAAGTTATGCACTTGGGGGCTAACAACATGCATGCTTCATACTGTCTAGGGAGAATACATTTGGGGGAGTCAGAAATGGAAAAAGATCTGGGGGTTCTGGTAGATCATAGACTTAATAACAGCATGCAATGCCAAGCTGCAATATCTAAAGCTAGCAAAGTATTTTCTTGTAATAAAAGAGGAATACACTGCAGAGATGGAGACATAAACCTGCCCCTGTATAAAGCATTGGTCAGACCACATCTGGAATATACAGTCCAGTTTTGGGCACCAGTTCACAAAAGGAATTGGAGAGAGTGCAAAGAAGGATAACTAAACTAATAAAAGGAATGGAGGAGCTCAGCTATGAGGAGAGATTAGCTGAACTGAATCTATTCTCCCTTGATAAGAGACGTTTAAGGGGGGATATGATCAGCCTGTATAAATATATAAACAGTCTATATAGAAAACTCTCTTCCCCATTATTCACTTTGAGATCATTACAAAGAACAAGAGGGCACTCTTTGCGTCTGGAGGAAAAGAAGTTTAAGCTCTGGATAAGGAAGAGATTCTTCACTGTGAGGTCTGTAAAAATGTGGAATCGGCTCCCTCAGAAAGTAGTTTCAGCAACTACTATAGATTGCTTTAAAAAAAAGCTGGATGTTTTTCTAAAAGCACAGAATATAAATGTCTATTAAGGCTTTAAAGTAAAAATAACAGTGACTGATGATCCAGGGAACATCTGATTGCCTCATGGAATCAGAAAGGAATGTTTTCCCTTGTTGAAGGGTTTTATATCTGCAATATGATTTTTTCCCTAGTGCTTGAACTTGATTGACTTATGCCTTTTTTAACCCAACCTACAATAAAATTATGAAATCATACATTGACAAGTAACTAACATTTACAGAACTAGGCACATAATAGTAGCCTTCATACTTTGTATTTGTGTACTTTAAAATGAACATACAGACAGGATAACTCAAGGTAGATATCATTCTGTGAGGTTCAGTCCTAATAGGAGGATGAAATTAGTGCAGTGACACATGAAGAGGTTGATTTATGAAAAGAATAAAGCATCTCAGCTTTGTAGCATAAAGTAGCATCTCAGTTAGCTTAATGAAAACTTAAATTTTTTTCGCTTTACACATTAGGCAAAGTAAAAATTCACCTTGCATAGTAAATATTTATACTCAATTTCCCAAATATATATCTATGGTATATATCTCTAGGTATAAGGAATAGTCAGGTTTTCACTTGCTGATTCTAGTTGGGAGATTTCCCTTTATTTCCTTTTTCGTACACACAACAGGAAGAGGGAGGAGATGTTTTCAAAGTGACAGAAATCCCGCCTTACAAGCTGTCATGGGAACAATCTCCACAGTTGATTAATACTACAAAACCTACTACAATCTGGATCTGGTGACAACTTAAAATGTTGGATTTCTAAACACTTTCAGTCCAGGTGAAAGTGGTTGCCAGGACAAATTGCAAGAGTAATTCCCACAGACCTCAATAAAAGTCTATCAAAGGTTGTAACAACTTACAACTGTCTCCAAAACAAACAAGTATGGCTTTATACACAGTTTACCTAAATACATGAAGGTATCCCCTATGCCTGTTCTTCAGTATGGTGTAAAATACCAGATAAGATATGAACAAAATATTTTGTACATATCATTTCAAAAGATTGGTTTTATTTGTTGTTAGGAAAGGTGGTTCTGTCCTTGTAAAGTAAAAAAGGAAAACAATGCAGTTAGACATACCAATGATATGTTCTTATCCTTTTTTAGCTCAGGGAGGAATATTTTGAAAGTTGATAATAAGGCATGTCTATAAATGAGGCCATTGTTCACTGTTTGATGTTATTAAACAATAAAGGTCTGGCTTTCTAAAGGATACAATTCACATAAAGGAGATCAGGTGATAGCTGACTTCTCATTCAGTCCAAAGCCTGTTGTCTATCTCACGCTCCCTATCTGTTGCTTATTAGAAGCCAAGGCTGGTTTCTCCTCCATAATTTAAGAGACACATGATCTTTTAACTACCATGATTATAGTTTAATTAAAAAGGCTAAATTCCAAAAAAATCCACTATTCTTTACAGCTGACCAACAGAAGCATCTGACACTCTCAAAGACAAGACAAGGCCAGTTCCTATCTCACCCATTACATCACAGTGATTTGCAGAACTTTTCTACAGAACTGTGGAAACTTATTTTTGTTCTGACTTAGATTAAGATGCATACAGACAAAAAAAGTGGCCATTTGCAGTCAGAATAGGAAATTTTCTTCTGTCTTAATTCCATCATTACCACAGCAGATTTAATAAGATGGGATGCATTTTTCAAGTATTCCTTTATTACAGGTTCCTAAGCACAGAAGCAGTAAACCTTTATTTTGATGTTAATGTTGATTGATTAACCACCTGGGCGTTACACTGATGTCTAGATTTC